>NW_010107613.1:9004-23088 GCF_000699245.1 Pterocles gutturalis | reverse complement strand
CCCTACCCTTTACTAAGGAATAATGTGTTAATCTTTATGTTATAGACAGATGGGACTACTCCAGAGAGGCTGTGATTGCATGCTAGCCTAGCAGAAGTTCCAGGAGGCATTCAAACCTTGGATAACCATGTTTCCAGCAGGGCAGGAGGAACCTGGGTATGGCCAAACTCTTAAAAGAGTGCAGGCTTTAGATCTCAGCTCAAGAAAGAACGCCTCTTAGGGAGGGCACTGCAAGCCTGATGAATAGTTAAGTCAGCTTGACTAATACTCAGGTTTAAATATAAGCATTTCTTTATAGGTTTTTCTCAATAAGTGTATGCTGAGATATGCTTATAGGTATTTCTTTGCTACCTAAGATTTTCATTCTATTTTTAGCTCAACCCACCAAAACATGAAAAATATTTTGCACAGTTTTACATGCACATTTAATTTGATCCTGTTTTCTGAGGTAGAGCCCAGATTTCTTCTGAACTGAGACTGCAAAGTATTCTCTTAGATAGACAGATGCAGGCTTAATCCCAAAATACAGAGCTCCGATGTCCCCCAGTAAATTCCAATCTACCAGAGCCTGCATCTCCATGCTCACATCTTTGGCACTGAACATCACTTGTAATTCTATATGTTATGAGTTCATATTGTAGCTCTTTATTGCATAGGGTCCCCTTAATTTCTGCATTCAAACAGCATATAGGTGGCCTTCTGGCAGCTCGGTATCTGAGTACACTGATAACCAGCAGAGGCCCATAGGGAAGTACCTTGGATACTTGGGTGTGATATCAGATGAGTCCACAATCCAAAAGCATCCTCAGAGTCACAACCAATACAAGAGTTGGCAAGGCACTAGCAGAGGGCAGTAAGTGGTAGCTATTCAATGCAAGGAGAGGCTTGTTTAAAAAAAAAAAAAGGAAAAAAAAAAGAAAAAAAGCACCTTGATTATAATGAGACCAAAGACAGCACAGGTGAATCCATCAGCTTTCCTTTTTCTGTGATGAATTTTCAATATACTCAGACTTGACAGGCTTTTTAAGACACTTGGGCCTAGTTTTCATCAGAGGTTTTTGGGAAAACCAGAATGGACTTAGGAAACAGAAGGATCAAAGGACTTAAGACAGGTCATATGAGCAGAAGGACTACAGTGAAGGATCCAGGAAATGTATCAGAGGGACAGCAGCAGTAGTGTTGCAGCCAAGGAATAAGTTAAATAAGAATTAATGATAAAAAGATATGTCCTGTGGATCAGACCAACTGTTCATTTGCCAAGTATTTCCCCTTCGGCTATGTCAATAGGAGGTGCTACTTAGGGAGACATAAGCAAAGTGTCATCCACTATTCCCTTCGATCACCCCCGACATCCATAATCATCAGGGATGTTAGAGGGCACATTCCTGCCTGTTTCCTAACTATCTGTTTATTGACACGTTGTCAATGGATTTTTCTAATCCCATTTTGAATTTGCTGATATGGTCTGCACCCCTCAACCCCCTTCAGCAACTAATTCCATAAGTATGCAGAATCATAGATTACTGCAGGTTGGTTGGGATCTCTGGAGGTGAGCTAGTGCAACATCCTGCTCATTGTAGGTTTAACTTCAATGTTAGATCAGGTTGCTCAGGCCCTCGTCCACCTGAACTTTGGAAATTTCCAATGATGGAGATTCTGCAGCCTCCCTGGGCACCGTGTTCCTGGATTTAACCATGTTCATGATGAAGAATATTTTCCTAATTAGAATTTCTCATTTCGCTTTCTTCAGCCCAGTTTGTCAGCCTTCCTCATGTTTTTTCTATCCACTGTGTAAAAATTACTTCTTTTATTTGTTTTAAAACAATCTCCTTCTAATTTCAGAGATTGCACGATAGTTATAGTATTGTCATGTGGTGAGAGCTGCCATTAGTCTTTTTTTACATTATGAGTGAAATTTCCACAAAAGTGAGAGGATCTTGCTCCCTTATGAATATTAAATGCAGTGAAGTGGTCTTTGCTTCCATGAGGTGGAAATTTGACTGTATCTCAGCCTTTGGATTATCTATAATCCAAAAATGAACAATGACAGTAAAATTAAATATGTAACCAGTGATTTATTCTTGATTGAATGTGACTGATTACTGCTAAATAATTTATTCAAAATCAAGTTTGCAGATTAGGCAATGTCTGCAGGTACAGGAATATGCAATATTAGCAAAAACTTTGTATGAATGTCCTTCTTTTGAACAACTCCTGGCTGTAGCAAGTACAGAATACTTAAAAAAGACTTTGGGTCTGGTTGGTATGTGGTTCAGTACTTGACAGTCAGTTGTCTTCAGCTAGGGTGGCTATGTCCGTGACAGGTGAGTTTAGCTCAGCATCCTACTTACGCCAGTCCCATCTGCTTTATTTTGCTTCAAATGTTTTCATATGAATAAGCTTCCTCAGGGGAAGAAATTTCCTGTTATCTTTTCTCACTCACCCTGTAACTTTTTGTCGTCTAGTCAAAGGCCTTCTAAGTAATTGCTTGTCAATGAAATTACTTTTTTCCATTGATTGATGCCATCCTACTGCAAACCCAGAAAACAATCCCTCATCCACTTTAGAATCTTCAGAAGTAAACAATTTCCCGCAACAACTACTGCACTAAATAATCCATGGCTTAGGAGCTTCCAGCACCTCTGGACTGAGGCACCATTTCTTCATTATATTTTTAAAATAGAACACAATAAAATATTCTATCATTGTCTTGAGTAAATGATGATGTCTCAGGCATGTGTTTCTGAGACACAGCGAAGACGAAATACAGACAGTAAATATAGACAACTGCATGTTGTTTAGAGTGCAACCATAATGCAAAATGCTGTTGAAGAGAAACTTGACGTTCTTTCCAGTGGCAAAGACCAAAGAAACAAAGAAAAAAAGATATGGAATGACGTGCTGCAGGAAGCATGCTTAGGTTTTGGCTCCACGTCAGGCCAGAGATGGACAAGGATGGAAAGAGAGTAACAGCAGTAATGGCCAAGAAATTCTGCCCGGGTACATGTAGCACAGTCTGGCACATGAAGGCCTGGGGCTACTCAGGATTACTGTGTCTGTCATGGGTAAAGGGGGGGGATGTTGGGGGAAGAGCATCTGAAGCAGTTGCAGCTCTCCAGTGGCCGTTGGTCTCTTGAGCACCAGCACAACTCCTCACTGCAGTCTGTGCTGGCAGAAAAGTCCATCCCAGACTGTGCTGGGCAGACATGCGATGGCTGTGATGACACACTGACTTCTCAGGGCTCATTGCAATGGTGTTCCTGCTTCTCCACAGCTTCAGGCAATGCTCCGTACCTGATGGGTAAAGTCTCCTGCTGTAGTGTTGACTATTGGCCAGTTCAGAGGGTCCTGCTGGACCTGTGGACTTCCAGCCCGGTGCTGCTGCCCCTTCCCTTCCCATGGCTCAGGTCATAGTCTGGATGTTGTGTGTGTGGATTAGTTGCACGAGCATACATGAGATGAACACACACATCTCCAATTCAGTGTGTTTTGTCTCCTGTGCTAGCATCCAGGTGAACCCAGAGGGCTGCACTCAGGGTGCCCTGCATTTCCTTCTTCTGAATTCAGGCCAGAGGCATTTTGGGGACAAAGAGTTCCACTGGGCAAGGCCTCCTTCTTATCATTTGTTAGCTTATTTCCCAGTCTTTAGTCCCCACAGAATTTCTTTGGCAGTGAATGGTCTCTGCAGTTTTCACTATTTCTGAACAAAAGGGATTTAAAGTTTTTCCCAGTAGCCTGAAGGGAAGATGGCTGTTGCCCTCAACAGGTTAATTTACCTGAACCCAGCTGAAGGGTGAAGCCAGCTGTTCAGGCCTAAGTGAAAACAACAGAGCCACCCCTGCTACATTTTACAGTTCATTTTAGTGAATTTAGCTCCCATTGGAGGTGTGAAAGCAGGTAATAGCAGCTATATCCTGCTTTGTTCTGATTATTTCTGGCTTGCTCTAGAAGTAATTTACTATAGAATAACCCAGGTTGGAAGCTGTGGCTCTGTAATTTTACACAAAGGAAGTATAGCTTGAGCAGCTTTCCTAGATTGTCCCAAGAAAGAAGTGTCCTCTCCCATGTTGAGAGTGTGAGTGGTTTGCTCCCCCTGCTTCTCCAGCACTTGGTCTGTCTGCTAAAACGGCCAATGAGATTGCCACTGGCAAGTGCTTTATTTTGGATACAGAATGGTAATTTTTCCTAGGTCTAAATGTCTGGCAAGCCTATTAATTGTGCTTGTTCCACCAAGAAGTTGCAGAGATGTAGTCGTAACACTTCACATCCAAACAGTCATTCATTTAAAAAAAAAAACTTGAAAAAACAGTTTTATGCTTAGCGCTAGAATTGTGCTTAGTTCTTTTGAATCCATTAGACTGGAATATTGATAAACTGAGAAAATGCAACTTGGAGCTACACAGGCAGCTTCAAGGTAGAGTAAGTATTGGACAGTTTGTCACTTTACCATTATTTTACTAAAATCAGGGGAGCTGCGCCAGTTAAGGATGAGTTAAGGATTTGCCTCATTGCCCTATTAGAATGCCAAGTCATAAACCAAGTAGGAAAGTATTTATGCTGCTTGAACTAACCAAATGGCCATGTGAAGGCTGAAGTCACCTGAAATAATCCAAGAGGCTCCCTTAACCCTGTGTAGCTGAACTGAGCCATCTCAAGCAGAATCCCTACCGTGCTGGAAGGTTAATCTATGCATAAGATGTCCAAACCACTTACCAGGGAGAGAGAAGGAGATATTATACCTGCTTCAGGAGTTCATTTGGATGGTGAACAATCCTTGGAGAGTCAAGACCAAACAACAACCAGAAGTAAACACATAACCTGAACAACCTAAGGGGCTATGTATTTTAATTGTGACGATAAGGTGCATACCGTTGGGTGGATCACTTCACCCTTTGAATTAAACTCTCAGACATTTAGCAGGCAGACACATTCCTTACATTGCCAGGGGAGACAGTGAACATTTATTCCTTATGCCCACTTCATTGCAAACTGTTCAAACAATTGCAGCAGGCCTCCATCACAGAGCCAGTAGAACCAAAACATCATAAAAAGCAATTTTTCTAGACATCCATCCAGAGACCCAGGAGTTCTCCTGCTGGTGAAAATAGCAGTGTGTGGCATTTGCACTCTACCGACCTCATGCCCCATGAAAGATGACAGGAACAAACTCAGATCTTGCGAACAATGAGGAGACAAAGGCAAGAAAACAGCACCCACTGCCCTCCTCAAAAGCCAGGGAGGACGTGTTGCCTTTACCACTTTTTGCTGTCTGTGCTTTCTGCTATCAAGAGTTTTTTGTTATTTAGTAACATAAATGTAGGTTTAGCCTATATGGGGAAAAATACTAGGCTCAGAATTGCTGCTTCAGCCAGTGTGAGTCAAATACTTGTTTCACCTTCTGAGAATAAAGGAAAGTGTGTAGTGAAAGGGAAGCTTTTACGGAGCAAACACAGAAAGAAAAAGAGCTGATATGTTTATTAGTGCTGCAAAAGATATAAAAGTAACTCATCAGCTCAGCCTGAGCATTTTCTGTACACCTTGCATGGAAAGAAAAGGATTCCAGTATGATCAAACTAGGTTTATTATAAAGTAATGACATATTTCTGCTATGGAATTATCCAGTTATGGATATTCAGTAATTTATCCTGTTGGCTCAAGGTTTGTCTTTGACAAAACTCAGTTCTCATGCCAGCCAACATTTCACCTGGGATTAATGCAAGCCATTGTACTCCTGTTTTCCTGGTTTTACAAGTGTCCAGCTATGTATCCTAGCATATTCGTGCATTAAAGAACACAAAATCAGGGACTGAGGCCTGAGCTTTTCTATGTTTATTTGATTGGAAGGTGGTGCTTGAAGAAATTCACAGCAAAGCTAGAGGTAAGAAAAAATTACACATCTGTTGGGAAGCACGCAGGTAAACTGAAATGCTACCCCAGCTTCCTTTACAGAAATTATGTTAAAATGAAATTTTATGCTTTCTAATTATCCCAAATACTACTGGATAGGACAGTCTTTGAACATCATTATCTTTGAAGGGTATTAATTTGGCCTCTCTCCTGGGATCACTGACATCAGACTGTCCGTTCCTACCAGTTGTCCCAGGGAATAGCTGGGTGATGGGAGAACATTACATCTGATTCACAGCTGGACTATATCAGCTCATGAAGCCGAAAAGTATTACATAGGCAGTGAACAGCTATCATGCAGGTTACAAAGTGGTAATCTCAGGACTACATCCAAACTCTCAGGATTAAGGTTTGTACTTGAATACTCTTCTTTTCATGCAAGATGTATGTAGAGTGCTTACTCTGAGCTGTTTAACTACATTTATATCATTTAAAGCACTAGGAAGTATATTTACTAGTAAATATATGAGTACCAGAGGATGTCAAAATGCCTCAGCCCACTTTCTCCCCTCCCTATAGTTCTCACAGGAAAGAAGCCTGGACGCCCAGGCCTCTGGTACCTGGGATCACGCTGCTGGCTGCCATGAGGGGAGGTGTACCAGCAGTCTGTGCCATGCACCCACTGCTTAGGCAAAACACCGTCACAGTGATTGCTCAGTTTCTGGTGTCCCTTTCTTCACTAAAAGCTTGAGCTATCTCTATTTCTCACTGAAATAACTCCAATGAGGCTCACATTTTGTGAAAAAAAAATTGTGTACGGGAACAAAGAATCCAATCTTGACATTAAGGCAGCAAAATTGCTGCAGAGTTAGTTCAATGTAAGTGGAAGCAGAAATTGGAGTATAATAATTTGACATCATTTTTGAGGGTATCATTTTCCCCAGACCTCCTTTATCAGTGTCACTTGGTGTGTTTTTTATTCACCACACATTATACTGTAGTTTCCTGACCAGACTGTGACATTTTCCAACATTTTTTCAGCATTATTGTCAAAATTGTCTAAACTAAAAGCTAAAACTTTAAAATAATCGATTTTGCCAGTTTGTTTTACTCCTATCTTTGCCTCTGGAATCTTTCCAAAATCTATAAGAGACTGAAATCAGTCCAAATTGCCTTCTCTGAATTCTAAAAGAAAGGGAGAAGAAAGAAAAGAAGCTTTTGGAAGAAAGCTTAGCAAGTCAATTAAAAAGAAGTACCATCTAAAGAAGTTGTTGCATGGTCTGGAGAAAAAAATCATTAGCAAAGTTTTATGGAAGACATTGACTTTAAAGTCAGAATTGACAGTAAGGACAACAAAGAGAATAAAAAATAATGAAATCATGTTTCTTCCTCCTAATGACAAAGAAAGGAGAGCTTTGGCATTTTCTGTTTTGAATGGCTTTTTTTTAAAAAAAGCTAACCCAAAATACACCATTTTGTGCCCCACTGGCATGAAACTTCTTGCTTAATTGTGCTGTCAAGTCAATTAAAAATGTCCCTTGTAAGGCATGAGGCAGCAACATAATAAACTCTCACTGTGACTCTTCTGAAACACAACCTGCAAAGAGATAGTCATTATGCACAAGGGACCTTTATTTAGGTTTGGTTCTGCCCAAATTAAGCACTAATAATACTAAACACTGTGCATTAACACAGGAAACCCAAAACACAATCAGTTATTTTGCTGTATCTCCGCTAGGAAGTTAAGCAAGCCCAGGTCAGCTGTGTGGCATTGAAGTCAGCTTGAAAAGTACAGCCCATGTTCCTAACATAAAATTACCTTACCCTTCAAAACCAGATGGCTTCATCCAAACTGAGTATTGGAAATGGTCCATAACCATACCAACTTCTGACCCAAGCCCAAGGCCTGTGTTTAGAAGACTGGTGACCAGTCTGGGTCAAAATCAGCGACCACTGGCTGTTGTACAGCACAGACACTTGAGTTGCAGTGTCTAGGACCACACCCTGGAACTGCTCAGTTTGCTGCTACAGACGCAGACTTTGCAGACACTGATCCTACAGCAAACACGTAAGGCTTGCTGTGCAGTCGTGGTGTTTTCAACACAGCTGAGAAGCTCAGAAAAGGTTCTGAAAACCAGAAACTTAAGTAAGGCTTTCTTCACTGTGAGACAGGGAAATAAGGTAGCTGGGACCGAGATTAATATCAGGTCGTGGGGTGAATGGGGCCTGTCTCTAAGGCATGTCTGGAGCTGACTTTATCTGTATGATAGCTTAGCAGGTAGAATGCTTACAGGGGAGCAAATTTTTTATGGCAATGAAAATGTAAGCGGCTCTTATCCCTGACTGTTTGCCCTACAACGCTTTCTGCCAGAGTTAAGCTTTGTGATTTCTTCTTTCATCCTAGAAGTGGTGAAATTATAAACAGATCCCGCAGCAGTCAGTCACGGCCGGTGGTGAGCTGTGCCACGGGGTATTAGTCTCCTCGCTGGGAAGCTGTAATTCACTGCATATGGACAGCAGAGAAGGCTCTAACATCACCAAAAATAACTTAAGAGGATGCCTGGCTCAAATTCTGAGACATAAAACTCTTCCTATACAAGAAAGTTATACAGGTGCCTGACCAGTCCTGAACTAGTAAAGGTGAGGGAGCACTTGGGATACTGGCGGTGCTGACAAGCAAAGGCAGTAAAGTTGCACTTCTGATGATCCTGATGGTCTTCTCACCCATGGTGACCTGCTTAGTAATTAAGACACTAACAGCTGCTTGTCATTAGGTCTCACGACCTCTCCCCCTCTCCCCCCTCCTCCTCTGTCCCCTGATCTCCTCCATTACTCTGTTCTCCCTGCTCCACCTGGCCATGCTCCTCTCCCCATTCCCAGGAAGACAGCGTGACCCTGTCTTTTGTGTTGATTCTCTTGCATGCAGGATTTTTCTGTGAGTGAATTTAATTCACAAATCCAACACAAAATTACCCACTGCCTTTGCAAGCTTACTTTTCTGCTAAGTGACTAGAATCGACTTGTGGAGGAGTCCAGAGGCAGCTCAAGAAGATCAGCATGTCCTGAGGCTGTGAGGAGGAGGTGGCGGCTGCAGCCTTTTGTAGGGGTGATCTGTCTCTGGAACCCCACCTGTGGGAAGCAGAGGCTTCCTTCCTCTTCCTCAGACACTCTCTCATGTCTTCCCAGCCACCAGAAGCCACCTCAATTATAGACACAGGAAGGGTCTTCAGGTGAGAAAAGCAACATTGTTCAAGTCTTTTGTTGTGGCTTTGTAGAAAGGGACCCAGGATTACCTGAACCTGGAAGAGCGAGTATAATGAGTAGCACTATGCTGTGCCTATTCTTGTTTCTGTAGTCCAGTCTCCCTTTTTTAGACTTAATAGCTTCTTTTCTTGGTGTGCATACCTTGCTTTAAAGGAATTAAACAGGGAGATATTGCTCAGTGTGTAACTATGAAATAAATGTTCCGTTCCCCAGACTCCCCTTTATCATGTGTCCGTCCTTCTGATTCCTAACAGAGCTTCTTGGGGACTTTCATAACAGATTCACTAATACTTGGCATGTAAATAACTGTCTGTAAACACCATGCTGCATTGGTTGCAACACAGAATTTATTCCATTGGGATTTACTGTAGTATCACTGCTACAAAAAGAAAAAAAAAAAGAGAACTTGTGCAGCCATTGAAAATTATTGCCTTGATAAATCAACATCAGCAACAGAACTTAAATTACAATTCACAGCTCTTAGGCCGCCTCTGTATGTTCTAAGCATCTAATGATGAGAACAATGCTACTAAAAGGTATATAGAAATATGTCAGACAGGAAAACTAATTCAATATGCGAAACAAATATATATTAAAAAATGGTTGAATTCCTTCTACAAAATAAATAAGTACATATAGCATTTCTTTTTACGAATGACCTATAACTATTCCATAACTGCAAGCAGTATTATGAAAAATGCTGCTTCCTACTTAGTAATTTACTGCTTGTTTCCTTTGCTATTCTCTTTGTGAAACCAGACACATAAACCATGTAATGCATTTTGACCCTTAGGTTTCTCACATAGGAGAAAAGCTAAGATTCCTAGGTCTCTCAGACACGTTGTTGGTAGCAACATACATTTTTAGCCATTTATCCAAAATGTATTAAAATAAGTTTCTCCTGCATCACATGTGTAAACATTAATAGTTAACATATGCACAGTTTGGATTTGGCAAGTAAGCAGTTAAGATATATTGGCATCTTTTATATGTTATTTCTTTGTTCTCCAGATCCTAAAGGTTTGGGTGGTGAGGGAAAATATCTGTGTTTGTTGCTGTTTCTCTCAGAATGAAATCTCCAGCTAACATGTTTGGAGAGATGCACTCAAACATGGGAAGAGGATGTAACAGATGTAGTGGCATCTGCTTGCATTTTCAGAACCTTAACTAAAAATGTTCTGAAGAAAAATTTCCCTCATCCTTCTCAGTGAGCACCAACTTAGCCACCCATTGATAATGCTTAAAATGTCAACACCCCTCTATCACTGCTTATCAGAGAAAGAAGAGGAATGACTGCAATATACCATCAAATTTTCCCAACCCTCAGTCTGAAAAGAACTTTAAAATACTTACCAATGATAGTCTGTCTTTGCAAGCTGAGGTTGAGCCAAGGACACATGAAGGTCAGAAAGCAGGACTGGGCTCAGGAACCCCAACATTAATTTGGAGGTGGGGGACATATTCATGAGACGATGCATGTGCCCTTCACATGCCTGGTCATCTGATCATATGACACTACTGTGCCTGAGGAAATATTTTTTATGAAAAGGTTTTTTATGTTATAAATAACAAATGCTATAGATTATTAATATAGCTACTTCACACATATAAGGACAAATTCTCTCAAGCAGAGCTGTGAAGACAAATACTTAGCAACTATTGTATGGGTGGAAGAAAAAATACTGGGGTTTTTGTTTATTTTTTTTTCTACTTTCCTTCCTTTTTTCTTCCTTGTTTCTCTCTTTCTCTAAAGAACTAGGAATCCAATAAATTTGCAACCTCAGGATTTGTATGAAACACAAACAAAAGTCCTTTGTTTTTATTCTACATGTCTATTAACAGCAAAAGTACTGCCAGAAGTGCACTTCAAAGACTCACATGCAGTAGCTTCTTTCAGAGCTTTTCCTTCCTGCTCCAAGGACATTACCTAAATCATGAAACCATGTGAGACAGGAGAGTTGTGGTGGTTAAGCTGATGCTGAATACTGCTCTGTAAAAGTTCCCTTATGATGGCTTCAAGACTAAATATCTAACTAACTTTTGGAAAACTATTTGGGAGCATCATAGAGTGGTTCTTTATTATATTTTATCATCTTTATTATCTGTTTATTACCTGCAGGGCAAACCTGATGGTCACATAGTGCTTCCAGAAACTCTTAAATACGTTCTGAAAGTGTAGTGTCCTTCTCCAGAAAGAGCTCAAACTCACCATTATACACCTCACAAGGTATTGTAATATGGTCACTGCATCTTCACATCAAGCTCCACTGGGAGCATGAGACATTGTTCTTAAAAAACCCCACAGCTCACTTGTTACTGAGCTACACGAGCAGATAGTCTTCAGCCTGCCACTCAGACTAAAATGCTCTAACAAGAGCCTCATTTTAGAGGAGATTTTTGTACGACTCTAGCTTTGCCAGGGTAGACCTGAGTTCATTGATGTGTAGATGTCCCAGTCAGATATACACAAACATAGAGGTAGTGTTCATGGAAGGAGAAAAAGGCTGTAATGAGACTAACGACAAAAATAACTGTTCAGGGTAAGGAGGCTTTCTTACTTCAGATGAAGTGTTTCAGGAGATACACAGCAAAGGGCAATTTGTGCAGCCTCTGAGTGAGCAAGCGTGGGACCAGGGAAAAATTTTAAAAAAACAGTGAGTGATAAACTCTGGGCTGAATGGCAGATAAAACTCTAGAGTATCCACAAAGGAGTGGATGGGACACTAAACTTGTGCAGAAGGGACCTTCCCTAGCCATGACCTTGGGCATAGAAACTCTAAAGATGACAACAGGGAGCAAGCAGTGAGATCCCTTTCCCCAGGGAGTCCAGTCCTCCAAGCTCTTCTCCATGAGAGTCAGCAGGCAACGCTGCCTCCTGCCATCATCTGTCCTCCACCATCTCCTCCCACCCACTTACCAGCCAGGCTCCTCACTTAGCGGTGAGTCACAACCATCTAGAAATTAGCTCTTGCTGGTCATCACACAATACATACTGCCAGAAATGTCAAAGATGGTGAACCAAGTCTTGACAGCAAGGACTTATTATACTCTTGTTATGTCAGAGCAGTGGACCTGAGATTACAACTGGCACCTGACAGGGTGACATGGACCTCAAAATGAGCTTAAGTAGTTTGGGTGTGAGTATGCGGCTCCCTCTTTTGAGGTTCTTGAAATCTTTTGTTCCTTTCTCATCTTTCTCACCATCACATGCTACCACATATATTCGTGTGCTTGCTAGAAGATATTGAGATTGAAGGACGGGCTGAGGAGCTGCATGAGGGAGCAGCACCGTATAAAGAGGTCACAGAGCATGCATGGTAAAACAAAAAAGGCTGAGGAAAGTCTTTCCAGACACACCAACAGAGCTCCTCTCTCAGGATACACTAAGTATCCTGCATGCTAAGTTACATACTCATAAATTACATGTTTTGTATTATCCCTTGGGCCTAGAGCATGGACAGAAGCAAGGTCTTATGGCCTGTAGCCCTCTCATTTGGACACATCCCAGGAGCAATCTAGCAAAGCAGTCCAAATGTGTTTGCATTTTATCTGCTCATGATACTATGGCATTAAGTGAAAGGAAAGGTGATCTGTAGAGAGCATATCACAACCACCACCTTTTACTACTCATCAGAGCAGTAAGGTAGGGATTTGAAAAAATAAATGAATTAGTTCACATGGCTCTCTGGGCAAATTCTAAGACAAAATATAATTTTCCAAATCTCTCTAAATAAAAAGAAGAAGGTTAGTGGAATGCATAATCTTCATGAAACCTATTGGCCTTTTGTCTTCTCTTCTGACTCTGAGAAACTACAATAGTCTCTATCAGTGGCTCCCTTCTCTCTGCTTTTTCAGCTGCAGTCATGGGGGGGAACATGTATTGAATTTGGTTAGTAGCATCCAAGTGGTGACTGCATTTTCTCTTTTTTGGAAGATGACTCAGCCAGTTGTCTGTACTGCTTCAAGAATCATCAGGGACAGAAGTACAGCAAGTTCCTCCCATGATCCAGAATGCACACTGAACCCTGAAACTGACTTCACCATAGCTAAAAACAGCACAATAATTAAAAAACCCAAGACTTCTCACTGACAAAATTTCAGTTATATATATCGACCTGCTGTGAAATATAGCCCCCTGAGAAAGCAACTTCAGAGCTTAGAGTAACAGCTTAAAATGAGACAGGACTTGTCTTCAGATGCAATGGAAGTCAATACTTTTCTTCTAAAAAAGTACTAAGAAATGTGAATTTATTTGTTTTTCTTCTCTTGAAATGTAAGTCTTTATCAGTGTTTGGAAACTCCTTGAACATTAGACAACGTAGAGGATCTGCCAGTTGTCCAAAATGCAGCAACTGCATTGGGTGGATTCTCCTAACTGGTAAATTTACTATCTCCTGAGGCAGGGACAGGGAGGGTTTCACTCACCACTTAGGGTCACGGGCAAGAAACCAACACGACTTGGGGAGAACAAGAAAACAATTGAATTTATTAACTATTTACAACAAGAAGCAAGATACTGAAAGAGAGAAACCACATCTTAGAAAGGCACTTCTCCCCCACCCCTCCCTTCTTCCCAAAGCCCAAAGGCTTTGTTCTGTACCTTCTCCCCCCACCCCAGCAGCGCAGGGCGGGGAAGGGATGGGGGATGCAGTCAGTCCGCTGCTCTTTCCTCCTCACAGTCTTTCCCGGCTGCCACATGGAGTCCCTTTCTTATGGGAGAGTCCTTCTCCAGAACTTCTCCGGCATGAGTCCTTTTCCAAACAGGGCTACAGTCCCCTGACAACTGCCCGGCTCTGGCGTGGGGCTTCTAGTTCCAGCATGGGGGGTCCTCCACGGCTGCATTTTTCTTTACCACATGGCAGAGGAAGTGCTGAGAGCATTCCATTTCATAATTCCAGCCGAGTGTCTGCCTGGCTGTCTCCTTCAGCATCTTCCTTCTGTCTCTCTCCACCGCAGGTCTTCATCGGCTCCCG
>NW_010107613.1:352-8968 GCF_000699245.1 Pterocles gutturalis | reverse complement strand
TTGGCAGGGAAGTTGGCGGAAGCCGGGCGGACGGACGGACGGGCCCACCTGAGCCGGGCCCTGACCGGGGCCGCGCCAACCCATTGTTCCGTGCCCTCTCTTCAATATGTTATTCGCAGAGGTGCCGATCGGCTCAGCCCTGGCCTGGGGTGGGTCCAGCCTAAAGCTGGAGAACTTCCAGCAGTTTCTTACAGAGGCTAGATGGTGGTGCTCTTTCCCCACTCCCCCTGCTGGTTACCAAAGGCTTGGAGCCGGGGGGGGGGAGGGGGCAAATCATCACTTAGAAAGGAGCCAGCAGTGTAACCCCTCCCTTGCCGCCAGCAGCAGACTGGAAGCTAGGGGAACTCTTAGCAGTTGCTTAAGGAGCCATTACGCCCCTCCCTGCTACCAGACAAAACCCCACACACAAAACCATAACATCTTCTTAAGTAATGAATCTGAAAACACTTTAGCTTTTTGCTAAAGAAATTTGTAGCTACTTCTTTCCTACCCCTGGACTAGAAGGTAGGCAGGTGCAGCTTCATATGTTTATCCTATGGTTCAAAAATGTGGTTCACAACATTGTGAAGGCTGCATATCAATACCTCAGGATGTTTAATCATTGCCACTCAAAAATCTGAATCAAGGGACACTTCATGGACAATATTAAATCCTGCTTTAATTCAGAACTCCATAAAGAGTAAAGTAGTGGAGAATTAGGCCATCAGTTTATGTATGAGTCTCACCTGAAGTTTTCATATTGTCCATGACAGAGTATTAAATACCTGAGCTGAAAAAAGATATGAAATTTAGTTCTGTTGTTTTTCATGTCAGAACTAGAGCCTTTGGTTTCTGCTATGTTTTGCTTTTAAAACCTAGGTCTCTTGGGAGACTGGAGATATATTTAGAACTGTTAAAACTTTTGATATAAATACAGTAGCAGAAATAAGTACTCAGTGCTCTCAAAATAGGTTTGGTTATTTCAGTAAACTGCAGTGAAAGTAGGTAGTTTAAGAGTCATTTGGAATGTAACTTGTCCAGATACTCAGCTGGTATAATTAGCTTAGGTGCTAAACGAGCTGTTAGCATAGACATTTAGGCTTAAGTAAATCACATTTGAAGAAAATGAGAAAAAAAATGCTTGATAGAAGCTAGCTAAAGCTTAGAATTTATTAATTCTCAGGCCCTGAACCAGCTTTCTCCCTCTGCGTCTCTCACCAGATCAATGCATCTTTTTGACTTGCCTTCTCTCTTCAGGCAGCAAGTATCATGGAAAACCTAAAATACAGAAGTGACTGACTACCAGCAGACTTTGGAGTTTGTGATGCTGGGAAGAGTGAGAAACCCCACGTGGGACTGGAGATATGAAAGAATCAGGCTAGATTTAGAGTCAGCTTATATGTAAAATGCAACTGGTCACAGCCTCTCAGCTATAATCTTGCTAAAACAGACTCTTCCTCGTCATTCCTTCTGGTCATTTTAGAGGGCAACCCTTCTATTATGCTGTCTTATGCCATCACATTTCACATTTCTCTTTTTCATAGCTTTCAGCCTAATGGGCACTGACTATTGTAAAATCATATGAGTACTCGCAGTCTGACTCACCATATTGCTCTTCCCTTTGGACAACACTGGTCCCCACACTCTTCTCCACTGGTGAAAGACTCTACAGCACTTCCCACACCCGTGCCTGTCTGATCTTTGCCCAGAATGGCATTTTGATCGATGTGTCAAGGGATCCACTGACCCACACAGAAACCAAGGAAGGAACTGAGGAGATGAGGATGGTGAATGGAGATAGTTTTCTTGGTCTAGTTGGCCTGCTGTTGGGGTGCACAGACAAATCTTGAAACAGGAGAGTGCTGTAGGGGCCAGTAAGACAGATGTGGCCATGACAGCCCTTAGACAGCCTTCTAAGATGTCTGTTATTGAACCCTTATATTGAATATATAATGCACTAAAAATGATTAAAAGGCAAATAAAATGGCTTAGGCAATTTAATGGGGAATAAAAACGAGACAAGGACTTTCTCTCCTTTTTTTTTTTTTCCATTCTGCAAGAAACTAAAAACTGTGATTTAGTTTGCTCCTCCATCACTTCAGTTCCAAGAAACATGCTTCAGCCTGCCTTTCAAATGCTTTGATCTCCTAGCCACCACCTGTGTGAATGTGGTATTCCTGAAGAAATCTGCTTAACAAGGGGAGTGAGGTGAGGAAACAGGAATCTTGGTGAGAACTGAGCATACAGACAGCACATCAACATCAGTGGCTCCAAGAAAAATGATGGTAGAAAGGTGTAGAGAAGAACTTGCTTCCTTCAGTAAAGGCAGTGTTGCTAGTAAAAGGAAAAAATATACACAGTGTATAAAATACAGTATTTTCATCTGGGTACAATATGATACATTATCACAGACAGCTACCAAAAAATCACAGGTCCTAAAATGCGAAATTAAGATGGTTCCTAGAAAGTAATATTAAGCTGGGTCAGTGGGGTAGAATGGGTATTTTGGTATTTGGGAGAGATTATGATTTTTTTTTTTTTCAGTGGGATTTCTGAAACAAAACATAGTTGCTTAAAAACTTGTAGATTACAACCTTTTGTAACCACATTTATGAGAAGTAACAAGAAAATCTTTCTTCAGGACCCATTTTGGAAAAATGCTTTTGTGCACCTTTGCTTCTGTTCTTTGACACTCAGGTTTGCTGCGCTGCAAAGAAATGCTGTGGTACATTGCACCTGTGATATATCCACGCTAAGAAAGAAGAGGAGAGAAGGAACATTCATGACTTTGCAATAATGAGATTGCTGATCCACAGCCTGCTGGTAATTCCTGTACAGCGGATATAAAGCCAAAGAGAATTGCCAAGGATCTCACCTGCATGCTGACAACTGCACATCTCCTCAGACACATCCATCCTCAGGTCACCTTTTTTGTTTTTTAACCTTGCACTGGTACACATAGCTGAGTAGTGAGCAGTCTTGTCCTCTGAGCAGTGAACTGTCTACAGACTCCAGCATTCCATTTATTTTGTCTGTTTTTATTCATTGGCAATTTATTCGTTGCCAAGACACAATCAGATAGGAAATTCAAACTGATAGGCGCCAGTTATATGAGGAGTTTGCCCCTGTTTACCTTAAATTGTTTTCTAATTGATACAAATGACTATGTGGATGGTGCTTTATATCAGATTAGTCTCTGAAGATTAGAATCAGTTTAAATTGAAGCTAACCTTCTACTGTCAAACTGAAATAGTGTTCATACAGTGCTTCACTACAGTTTAAATCAGTCTTAAATTTGATTTAAGTTAAATTGGTGCATTTTCCTTATGCAGATACAGCTTTGTTTTAGTAACACTTTTCATGGTACATCTGATATGCAAAACTAGCACTGGCAAGGTGTTTGCATACATGGCCAGTGGATCACTGTTTTTTGTTTGCTTGAGATATCAAGGGTTAATCAAGGAATCAGAAGGGAGAGTGAATCATTCAGGGACCAGAATGTCTTACCAGCTGTGACACTTCAACCCCTGAGACAGAGAAGAAATAAGGAAGTGATTTATAGGTTGTAGCAGTTCAGGACTCACTCTTCAGGAGCTGCTGGAGAACAGTGGTACTCTGCACACTGCTCACCCATGTCCTGATATACTACTCATCTGGGGACCTTATACCAGCAAACTGTTTCCCACTACCAGGGTACAAGTTTCCCACTGCTTACTGAAAACAAAAACTTACCTGTGTTTGTACCAATTTCTGATTAGGCTGCTGCTAAGAACCCTATCAATTTGTAAGCTTACAGTGCTATAAAAATATCATTTAGAGGTTGAGAAGACCTGTCTGCTACATTACACAAGTTTACCTTCCACCCAACTTCACTACTTCACTCACAAGTAGATAGGATAAAGCAAAGTAAAGCAGACATCAGTAAGTCACAAGTACTGTGTTTGATATGAAGGTCTGTGGCTCTGGGAAATATGATTGTGATAGATGGTTACTTTTTTAATCTATATTTTTTAAATGTCATAACTATCTGTTAGATTTTCTTTTAAAAAGATGTCTATCTTTCTTTGGCCATTACCAGATACAGAGAATAGAGTTCAGTCATCTCACTGAAAGCCAGCATAATTTAAACTGATCTCTCTTTGCAAGCAAAGAACGTTGGAAGATTGCATACACCAGGCACCTTAGCAGTTACCATGAAACAGTATTTTAACTGCAAAAGCAAGTGATAGCCATCTAAGTTCTTACAGAGGTGAATGTCTACTATTTTCTCTAGGTCTGACAAAGTTTTTGATACAAATAGAAAGGCGAATTACATTACTATTATTATACTATAGCCAGGATTGCATATTTCTTCTGATCCACCTTCCTACTCCTACCAAGTTTATAAAAAGTTTTTAAAATAAAACATTTGAATTTTGATGATTATGTGCTCTAAAAACATCACGTAGCCATTATTTTTAAAAAGAAAGACAAGCATTAGAGCCATTGCATTGTATCATGCCACTTTACATAAACAGACAGACTTTTCCTGGCTAGCAGACTGACAGACACAACTGAACAGGGAACCAGTTTCAGGCAATTACAGAAGAGATTCAGTGGGTGGGTATAGCACATATCACATAGAGATAAAGACACTACACAAATGATAGACATGTAAGAGAATACACTGGCCTACCACTTAAACCAAAATCACTGCCCTGTTTTACTATTGCCAGGAGTATCCAGGAGCAGGGTAAGTTCCCTTAGCTCCCAGACTGACAGTAACGACTATTCTATAGCATTAATACAAAACCACCGTGGCTCTCAGCATTTTCCAGCAATGATGAAGGAAGAATATTCATCAGTCTACCCACCTGAAATTCAACAGCAATTAGTAGACAGCAATACTTCCAGTGCTTATTGCACAAATAACCAAGGGAGAAAACCTGAATCTCACAGTCAGTTTTCTATTTAGTTCTTTTTATCAATTTGTTCTTTAATTACTTTGACATAGGGCATAGAGTGATTTCATTACCAAGGTACCTGCATGATGAAATCTGTGTTTCCTTTTCAGGAAAGCAGCCCCAAACCCCTGTTTAGTCTTATGCTTTCCAGAACTCTTGTAAAGTCTATGAATGCCTTGAGAAAACTACTTTTTCCATATTAATGCTCTTTTGTGCTGTCAAGAAATTGTTAGCATTACTGAACAATGGGGCAAGTCAATACTATTGTCTGTGACTCTCTCCTTACATTTATATATATGTGATTACAAGTTTGTGGCTGTGAAGGTTGCTAATAGGTAGCACATGAAAATAATTACTTTTTACAGACAAAAAGGTGTGGGGAGGACAATAATGAGTAAGACTATAGCTATAGTTAATGAAGGATATGGGTGTTGAGTTGTACTGTACTTAATGGTATAAGGAATATGTATTCTATAAAAGGGCAAACTAATGAAAAGCTTTTGCGTGTATCTCTAGGTTAAATTTGTTTTTTCTAAGTGTTTGGTCAGGAATGAGGTAGTTTAAAAGGCTCTTGGGCCTTTAATGAGGAGACATTAATTGTTAGGTGAACAATTTTATTTGCTCTTTAAAGGTTTTTTGGTTGTAGTTTTTGTGTTTTGTTAGCTTGATTAGTTATTGAGATCTGCTAGAATGAACTGAGATGGCTGTATGTACATGAGTTAGGGTTGCACATTTTGGGTAAGTAATGAGCTAGGTGATAGTAAGTTTTTTAGTTGTATTTTTCTGCTTCTAGATTATGCAAGAGAGAGAAGGAAGGTGACCTAGTCATGATTTCTGTGGTATATGAGAATGCCATTTTTCTACAGCAGCTGCTAGAGGGACCAAAAAAAAAAAAAAAAAGTGCTATAGGTCCTTCATTTAAGCTGTTTTTAAAACAGTCTGCTTGGCTTTTACCAGGGTTGGGGGGAGGAGGGGGGTACTCAGGATCTGAGAATGCTGTTTTGATCACTTTTTGATACAAAAAATAAAGGTTTAAACTTTTACCTATATAGATTTCTCATTCACTCTCTGCATAAGTATTCACTGAGCTTTCAGAGTCTACATGCTTTAGGAGAGATGTAAGAAATAGTAATACTTTCTATTGCAATGCTGGCTGTAAATGCTGAAGCTGAAAGTTATTATTCTGTTTAAAAGGTCCTTATTGCTGCTTTTTTCATGTCACTTACTGAATAAACATGAGCTAAGGTACAACATAAATACTGTGTGAAAGAACAAGCTAATGCTAGTATAATGGTGCAGAGAAAGTGTGAAATAAAGCTAAAAGTAATCCAGTAACAGCAACAAGCAATTACAGGAAGGTATGAAAATATCTCTATTATGTTGTAAAATCACATCTGTATATAGCTACATATTAAAATGGAATAGTCACCTCTTCCACTAATGCTTTGTTATTATATACTCTTTTCTGCCTTAGAACTGGCCTTGGACTCAAACAGCTCATGTTCATGTGTGCTTAACCATGGGGAGCAACAGCTCCAGAGTTTCTTCTATATCATTAGCTTTTGTGTAGCATGGCTGTAATGCTGTTCCCTCAACAAGCAGGCTTGAGTGTATCTGCAGAACTTGCATTTCTAGAAGTGAGAGACTGGACTAGGAAATCACCCTTGTATACATACCTTTGAAACTCGATATTTAAGCCTTACTGGCTTGTTAAATCTAATAGTGTCCTTACTGTAATACTGCATTATTGCAAATTCAGTGAATGCATTCTTATCTCTCAGGCTAAAGGGTAACTCTGTATGCTTGTTCGCACTTGCTTGATTCAGGTATGAGTTACTATTCCAGGAGCCTTTCTAAATGAGAACTACACTTACATAAATTTGGGTGCTAGAAGAACATGTGTAGTACTTTTTATCCTGAAAGTAAAGCAACTTCTCTTGAATTAGCTAATTTCACTTCAGTTTCATTTAAACCAAAATAAGCTATTTCTATGAGGTTGAGTACCTATCTGAAACTAATTGCATAACTTATTAATCATGAACTTTTTTTTGTTTAGATAAAATCCCTAAGAAGAACTCTGGCAATATGCAACTGCTTATATTGAATTACCTTTACAGTGCAAGTAAAAGTGTTCCTCATATTGAGCCAGCTGACTTGTGCTATTATATTTTTTGGATAGAAAAGTTTATCACGCAACTGCAAAATGCCAAGTAACTTCACAAACACATTGAATTTCTATGGTCAAAGAAGTGTATAATACTTTATTTTGTACCAGGTAACCAAGGTATGGAGCTTCTGGAGTCCGATCTAACTCTGGTCAAGCAGTGACAGCATTAAGCAGGCTGAGACTAAAAGGAAGCTAGTGGTAAGTAAGTAATATGCCTATCACAGCTTATAATGTCATGCAGGTATTTTGCTGCAGCTTGCAGCAAGAAACACATTATCAGCTGTATGATAAGCTGTAGAAATCAATTTTATATGTTATTTCTAAGGGAGAAATTTCAAAATGGAACGTGACAAATGTTTCTTAAATATGCTACACCACCTGGCTACATGACAAAATAGTATCCTTTTGTTACAACACAAAGAGTGGAAAAATCCAGAACCGATTTTTATTTCAATGTGTCCTAGGTTTATCCTCAGGCTGTTGTGTGTGTATATATATATGGTTAACATAAATGTGTTTTTACAGTTTGGTTCTCTCTTACAATACAAAGACAATTTTTATCACCTACAAGGACCTAACTTCCTGTTAGGCATCTCAAGTTTGGGGAAAATAACCTAGTTCTGGGAACAAAGATCTAACCTGTGTTTGCGCATGTACTGGTGTTGATGAGTGACCTTAATAACAAGTAGGCATTTATATAATCAAATATAAAGGTACATGTGGCAACAATTGGTGTTTCTAGGTACTTTGAGAGTCTCCAATAAATCAAACCTAGTAAAGACTTTGACAATGAGTGCAAGTCCCTAAATACTGGATTCTCATGTCAGCTGAAGAAACAGTAATCTTGTGTAACTGATACATTTTCCCAGACTCAAATATTTCAGACCTTAAATTCTAACAAGTGTGAACCCCTATACCAATGCAAACACCAGAAGCAGTAGTTACGGGATAAATACAAATGTGATCATGTTAACTTTCTGTATTTCCTCCTGTGTTTGTAGCTGAACTGATGCAGGCAGAGAAAACTGCTGACAGATCTTAAACTGAAATTTGATTCAGATGTCAAGTCCTTTATGTAAAACCCCAACTACTTCCATCTTGCGTAGCATGCCTTAATTTTGGACAAAGTAATTGCTATCTGTGCTGCAAAGTATGCTTTGAACTTCTTCTAGAAGAGGGATACCGAGCAGCAACCGCCCCAGGAGGGCTGGGCACTGCCAGGACCGCTCCCGGCCTGCAGCAGCCCGGGGTCTGGCTGCAGCCACCTGCTGCCTCAGGTACTTGGATGGGGGGAGCGGAGCTCTTCTCGGACGAGAGTGAAATGGCAGGTCTTCCGCGACCCGGCAGGGCTTCATTAGTTCACAAAAGAGGGGGGAAAAAAAACAAACCACCACAAACAAAACAGAGCCGTACGTAACTCCCATACTGAAAACAAACCAACCCCCAAGAGGCACCGGTTTTGTTGTGGAAAACTGCAGACTGTCAGGCGTGTCACGGGGGGAGGGAACACAAAGCCCTCCCACCCCA
>NW_010107613.1:0-215 GCF_000699245.1 Pterocles gutturalis | reverse complement strand
GCACAGAGGCCGCAGCAGCCCTTGGTTTGCGGTCCCGCACCGCGCCGGAGAGGGTGGGCACTCCACGCATGCGCCAGAGGACTCCTCTGGGGGGGCGGGGACAGAGCCCGATGCTCGCCGGCAGACCGTACCACTGCGCGGCGCGGGGGGTGAGTGAGGAAAGAGCTTCCTCCAAGAATTCAGTTACGAGGACTCCCCGGGGGCACCTTCCCTGA
>NW_010107612.1:310-1902 GCF_000699245.1 Pterocles gutturalis | reverse complement strand
CCCTCAGCGCTGGCAGGTGTCCCCCCCCCAAAGCATTGTGCCCTCCCGGGGCTGCTCATGGAGCTGACAGGTTTGTCCCTCCCCAGGGACACCTCCTTGCATGGGGACAGCCAGCTCAGGGGTTTTCTGTGCCTCCGCCTCTAAAATCAGGGCAGCGCCGAGGTGAAATGGGGCACGGGGGAAGTGACAGCATGCGACATCTGTCCCCGCTTTGACAGGGAGAGGGGACAGCGGGCGGGTGCCCAGAGCCCTGCCCAGCACCCATGGGTGCTGCTCTCCCCCAGCGGGGTCAGGACCCTCAGTCCCTTGCCCCAGCAGCAAAGGACGGACGCGAGGATGCTAACACGGGGGCAGCAGCCGGCCAGTATTTCGGTGCCAGCAGCGAAGGGGGCAGCGAGAACCTTCCCCCCTCTCCCCACTGCGGCTCTCGGCTTCCCACGTCCATCCAGCGCTGCTGCAACACTTCGGAGACCCCAGGGAAGGCAGCCGCTGTGCTAATTAGCCGGGAAGCAAATGAGAGATGGTGCTGAGGTACCACGGAGCCTGGCACCACCAGAGGCCACGGTCCCCTCGCCCCAGGCACGCCAGGAGAAGCCCGCAGCTTCTGCAGCCCCCAGCACGGTGGCACGGGCACAGCGCTGTGCCGGGGAGGGGACGTGTCACCATGTTCTTCCCACCCCTGGGGAGGCTGCAGGCACCACTTGCCATCAGCGCTTCATCCAGAGGGTTTTGGCACATGAGACGTGCCACCACGACGCCCATGGAAAAGGCATCTGGGGATGCTGGTGAGCGCCATCCCCTGAGCCATGGGGACACAGCTGTCCCCAAGGACACAGAGTGTCCCATATGGCACTTTTTTTCCAAACCCCAACCACAGCCAGTGCCAGCAGCCATCCTCAGCACAAAAAGCTGCAAATGGCCAAAATCTTCCCGAAAAAAGGGGACAGGCACTGCCAGTGCTGGTGACACCATGGTGGCCGTGCCTCGCTCCACCAGCAAGACCAGCACCGAGAAGTAGGGCAGCAGAAGGCAATGGGCTGGGTCATCTTCCCGCTTCACAGGCATCGCACGGCCAAGGATGCCCGAATCCTGCCCACCTGGGTCAGCACCACCCTGTCCCGACGCTGCCCGGCTGCTGGCGCTCCCGGCAATGGCCCCGTGACACAGCGCTGGCTCCTGGTCGATACTGGGGGGAGGAAAGAAGCCAACCAAGCTCCTGGGGATGAGCCAGAAGCTGTTCCAGGAGCGAGCTGAGACACAGTGGATCGATTTGAGTCGGGAGGCAGGGGAGTGCCCGCCCCGCGCTGCTCCCGAGCTAACGGACGTGGGCAAAACAAGCGGACGCCAGGCTCAAGGGGCAGTGTCCAGGGGTACGTGTCTGTGTGCCCCTCAGGCTGCAGTCCCCCGGGACATCTCCCAAGCACCCAGCCCAGCACGAGGCGGTGATGGGCCAGTGTCACAAATCCAGAAAACCAGCTCCCAGCGCTGGCAAACCCCCGCGATGCCCAGCCTGCAGTGTCTCCCCATCACCGGTGCTCAGTCCCTGGGACTGGCTGCGCCCGGGGGGGTGCTGGGGGGGGGCCGCCGCGTGC
>NW_010107612.1:0-291 GCF_000699245.1 Pterocles gutturalis | reverse complement strand
GTGGCCCTGTGGCCCCGGGGCCACCCACCCTGGTGGCATTAGGGGTGAGGAAGCGGATGGCAGAGGCATGGTGGCATTGCTGGGGACACAGCACTGCAGCAGCCCGGGGGGATTTAACTGTGGGGTGAAACACCACCGAGGATGGGACACTGGGAACTGACCCCCCCACGAATAAACCTTGTGCAGGTGGAGAAGAGGCTCCGTGAGAGCCGGGAGCCCTGCCAGGGCGATGGGCATGGACCCCCTACACCGCGGCGGGGTCCTCTGCTCCTCCCCAGCCCCTACGAGCTG
>NW_010107611.1:0-67638 GCF_000699245.1 Pterocles gutturalis | reverse complement strand
ATTAAGTATTAACTATTCTTCTTGCTGATGCAGGTAGCTTATTATTTATTAATTTAATTTCCAAACAGATCACGTCTAGAATAAGAACTTCAGTTTTGTTTTTAACAGTGTGACAAAATGAGAAAAGCATCTTATGGAAAACATCTCAACAACTCAAGCAAAACTCATATGTCAGTATTTCAGAAGTGCAGAGCTGCCCTAAATTGTATGCAATAATATTTGTACTTCTTGTCCGGACAGGTGGTAAGCAATATATCTTTTGGGATATGCTTGCCTTCAGCTATCATCGCGTAGTGCATTAGTTGCCTTAAATCATGTATAATTTGGCAGAAGCTATTGATATGTGTCAGCAAGCCATTCATTCTGCTTCAGCATTGCCTGATTAGGAAAGATGCTTTCCTAGAGCTAAAAAAAATCTGCTTTTTGAGGGTTGGAGGTTACTGTCCCCTCAGACCTGAAAGCAATGTCTGGAAAATTTAATAGACAAGCTGTTATTCCTAATTGCTTCATTTAAGAGCTCTTCCCTTGCACATAGGAGCATCCAGGCCACTTGAAATTTCACTTTAATTCCCAAGTTAATCCAGTTTGAAATAATTTCCATGAAGGAGATGTTACAGGAATCAGTGCAGACCGTGAACCCATTGGCAAGGAGAGGCTGTCACTGAAATGTGTGAACTTGTCAGACCCAGCCACAAAAAAACCCCCCAAAAAACCACCTGAAGTGAAATATTAACAGAGTGCACAGGAATATGGCACAGGAATACTTCAAGGTGGCCATTGCTGGGGTACAGAAGGTATGATGCAGGGAACAGCAGCTGCAGAAATGGTGATGTTAACCTAATTCAGCTCAATGCAAGATACGAGTGAAAAAAATCCTGTACTGTATATGACCTCTCTCATATGAAAAACCTTCTTGCCTGTAAATTACACTGAGATTGATTTATTTATAAGGGAATATATAAGGGATCAATTTATTTTTAAGGGAATCCCCTTTTAAAAGGGCATGTAGGGACAGGACAAGGGGTGATGGATTTAAATTGGAAGAGGGCAGACTGAGATTAGATGTTAGAAAGAAATGTTTTCCTGTGGGGGTGGTGAGGCAGTGGCCCAGGTTGCCCAGAGAAGCTGTGGATGCCCCATCCCTGGAGGGGTTCAAGGCCAGGCTGGATGAGGCTTTGGGCAACCTGGGCTGGTGGGAGGTGTCCCTGCCCATGGCAGGGGGTTGGAACTAGATGGTCTTTAAGGTCCTTTCCAGCCCAAACTGTTCTGTGATTCTATGAATGTGAAGAACTACATAGGTCCCAGGAGAGACGGACTTATGAAGGTAAGGATACTTCAGGAACCTTTGTCACAAGGTCACTTCGTGAATTGAATGATGACCCAATGAAAATTCAACCTTATCCTATTATTATAGTTTCCTTTACTGCATCCATCACAGGCTGGAAGTCCTGGCTGTGATGAAAATGTCAATCTGCTGATGGCAGGTAAGATAAGTTATATAATGCTTGTCCTTCAAGTACTGGCAGCCCTTATTTCGGCTGCTGACATTCCTTCCCACCACTTCTTGGCCGCCTGCAGACACTGATGGAGATGCTTTCTGCATTACAAGAAAGAAAATCAGATTAAGCCAATTTAGGATAATCTGCCTGAGAGGTAAAGTTTCACAGGGGTGGGGGAATACTCAGAGCCCCAGTTGCTCTCTGTTAAGGCTCTCTGCAAACTCTGGTATTCAATAGGTTTGCCTGTCAATATACTGAAGCTGTATAGGTGAGAAGAATTGATTTTTTTTTTCCCTTTCTCTTCAGTAACAAGTGAGATTTGAGCCTGCCCTCTGTCTCTGAGAGCACAGACTCCAAGCACAGGTTAGGTTACCTTATCTGACCCTTTAAAATATGGAGAAAATTCTCCCCTTCTAGCTGAGTACAAGTTCCCAGCTGAACAGATCTCTCTCTCCTGTACATCTGCATGGAGGGAAACGACAAAATGTTCCAATTTTTCTAAAATGTCAACTTAAGAAAACACACTCTTGCAAACCCAAATAGAAAACAGATGCACTGTGGCAGCCTGGGAGATATAAATTTAAGGCTTGGAGATGTCTTCACATCCCACACTACCACTTTTATGGTCCTGCTTTCACCGGAGCTCACCTGAGACCTGCTGGCGAGGCACATCTTTGGAGTGTGGGTGACTCCCCAGTTGAAAACAAGCCATGAAAAAGCCTACCGTGTCTGAGGAAAAAAAAAGTAAACACAAAAAGAGACACTGCCTGGTGCTGAATCAGATCATGCCAACTTTATTCCACTTTGGCTCATGTTCACCCGTGGAAGGTCTGACCTGTTATCTTTAGAAGCAAGGGTATATAGAAAACAGATCTGTAGTTTCTGGTTGCACTGTTGTTCAATCTTCCCACTCTGTAACAGGAAGAACAGATGAGGCATGGACAACTCCAAGTGTCCTGCCAACAGAGGCTCACCCATTATCCTTGTTGTTGTTTATTCAAGTCTATTCTTGTCCATCCTCACTTTATTTTCTTTCCGTTTCTTTCCTTTCCCATTACACATTTCCTCATGAATCGAAGGCAAAACCGGCTGGTGGAAAGGAACTTCAGTTCTGGTCAACATATCTGGTGTATTCATTCATAAGAATTGACCATTGGTGTCATTTTTCCATAATTATTGCCTTGGACCAAAACTGAAGACCCTGATATATGACCTGCCCTTTCCCCATAATTTCTTGACTCATGGAATTTTGTTTCAGTTCTACTGATGGTTTTAAAAAGAACAGACAGCAACATTTAAAAACATGAAGAAAAATGAAAATGGGAAAGAAATTAAACATCAATAGGATCTGAGACACCCAAACAGAGGTAGGGTGCCAAAATGCTCCCTGGAGACAGATCCCATGTGCCCAGAAGCCCTACGTGTCTAAATGTCCATGTGTCTTAGTCCCCAGCCTTGCATCAAACCAGCAAAACTCCAAGACTTGGTCACCAAAAATACTCTCAGTAATCCCACAAATAGCCAGAAAGCCTGCAAGTGATAATGCTGGAGCCTCTGGCAGGCTGCTCTGCGGTTTTTGAATCTACGTGTGGTCTCCACCAAAAGTAATATGAGAATAAGCCTTCGCTGATCTTCCATCATTGCCTTTGGAAACTCTTCGTCAAAGGGGAACGTCGAGATGAGGAGCCTATCAGGACTCAGAAAGGGACTGGAAAGTTTGTCTTGGCAGTGAAGTTGTCCTGAGCTCTGATAAACAGGGCTCATAAATACTACAAGAATGTAAAAAAATAAATCAGTGCATACTATAAATATGTTGTATCAGTCAGTCTTTCCATGCTCTCTGTTTCTGATGCATGAAGGAAAAGGGCAGGTTGAAATACTGCTTTTTCTCTCCTTTCAGCTCCAAGTTTCCTAATATATCCTAATATATCCTTTACCATAATGCCTTGGATATTACGTGCAAACAGAAAGATGATGAATTTTTATTACTTCAATCCTCCTTCCATTTATTTTCATTTTTCTCTATTATTCTTTCTCTCTACAGCTCCCAATCCCATCCCCACCGCCTGCCTCTCGTTCCTCTGATAAAACACTTACTGGGATTTCTCAAGACATTTTTCACTGCCTTCTAGTAACTGAAACTCTCATTAAATGTTTGGGGCCATTCACTTCTCAGGTGCATGGCGCACTGCCATGTATTTTGGGAAACCAGCTACTGAGCTCACACGCACTTGGTGGTAACACACTGGAAAGGCCAGAGCAGTGAAAGCCGGAGATCCGTACAACTTGTTCTACGTGTCAGCTGCCCAGATAGCACATGAAAAACAAATGGCAGGTCACCAACAGGGCTCTGGCTCCATCCGAGCTGTGAGTAATGACGTCTCAGAATTAAAGCTCTCTTAATTCCAATATTTCATTATTCATAACACACAGATAGTGCGTTCCTCCAAATTTTTTCTTTATCTGGCTTTCATAGAATCATAGAATCATTAAGGTTGGAAAAGACCTCAAGGATCATCAGGTCCAACCGTCAACCCAACACCACCTAACTCACTAAACCAAGTGAGCCACTCAGGATTCCCAGGCTAGTGTCTTACCTGGCACCTCTCTATTCCTTGTCATCTCCATCCCATCTCATCCATGAGCCTCACATTTATGTTGAAAACTATATATTTTCTGTTCAAAATCTGCAGTTACAGAAGACACAAAATTTCCCAAATAAATAGCTCTTCAGCATCATCCTTTAAATAAAGCAGATAAAACTATCCCACGGGAGGCATTAGTATTTGTCAAAAGTCACTACATGTCAATCAACTGAATAGAGGAGGAAAATCCAGATTTTTGCTCTGAAATGTCAGCTAATTTCAGTTTGCTTGTTTATAGTAAGTAATGAAGAGGAAAACACCATCCTTGAAACGAAATATTCAGAATGAAAGGAATAATTTGTGGATAAAAGATGAAGTGGCAGTGAAGTGCCAAAAGGAACAAATTCATGACTTTTTACTGTTCAGAATATTAGTAAATAATCCAGACAAGGAGGTAAGAAATAAGGGAATAGACTTTTCTTTCCAGTGGTAGAAGAAATTCTTCAAGATAGGAAACACTAAGAGTGATTGTAAACAATATAAAACAAAACAAAACAAACAAAAGAAATGAAAAACCTAAAAAATAAAAAGGTAAAAAAAAGCCTAAACCACCTATTTTAAATATCCATAAAGGTTGATGGACTCCAGTAGCTTTCACCATTCAGGAAACTGGTCTTGAAACCCCTGTGGAGAAATTTACAATGAAAATTTGTTCACAGGCCAGTTACTGTCAAAAAAGGCAGTGAAGGTGTTAGGAATAGTTAAGAAAAGACTAGATAACAAAACAGAACAATCTGGTTATGCTCCTGTAAGGATGGATTGTATCTTTGTGTCTTGAATTGTTGAATACATCTCTTCCTCCACTCTCAGAAGTGTATAATCATCATGATGATCTTTCACCCAACCTTTACACCTGCAGAAGACCCAATGACCTGTAACCAAGTTCCTCTCTCCATTGTCCTTCTGGGCAGCACAACCTAACCAGGACTAACTGGACACTGTTCATCTGGAGTTTCTACTGGACACAGTGTCTGGATGTCTTCCACAACATATATCACAACTCCCACATTCAGCAACCTTCTGCCAGTGAGAATCAGCTCAGAGTCATGGCAGGATATTGTCTCAGGTCCTGTCTGGGACCCATTCAAACATCCGTAATGGGACAAACCAGCATTTTTTTATGAAGAGAAAGAAACCCCATATTCCCCACGTCTCTTGATACATCTCAAGCTATTTGGCTTCAGTGTGGAAAAATAAGGGTTGATTTTACGAAGGGCTTTTGTGGCCATATAAAATGAAATAATAAAGTTATGGAATTCATTGCATCTGGTTTGCTGGATGTATTATGGTTGCCATCTGTACTTTTAACAGTGTTGATTATTTTTGTGGGCCTGGCGGATCTCTATACAAAAGAAACTGGAGGGTTTAATGTTCTTATTACTATCTCAGTTAAAAAAATAGATAAACTAGACAAGATTTTTGATTGCTTCGTCTCTGATGCCCAGCGTACTCCCAGGCTTCTACTGAAGTGTTGCAGCTCAAGTTAGTGAGAGAAAAAAGCGATAATAAAATGAACAAAAGGAATGATGGTTAGAAATATCTAGATTGGCTCTCAGGATGAACTTTGCATTCCACCTGTCTCTATTAATTGTGTAACATGTGCTTTAGATACTTTTATTAACAGACATTTCCATCACTAAACAGGGAAGACTTTACTAGGACTGTAAGAAAAAAAAATGTTTTAAGGCAGGAGAGCTTCTACAAGGTAGAGTATCCCTCTATTCTGCTTGGAAATAGCACTAAACTCTTCCTCACCCAAGATCTAAGAAAAAATAAAAGAGGAAAATGAAGCATGATGCCAAGGTGGAGCTCCCCAGAGCTGGTGGTGGAGTATAGTCATGGAGGGCACACCTATTTCTGCTGTCTTCCTGACTCTCTCTTCCCCAAAACTAGAGTTTTTTTAAAAATAAAAAAAAAATCTGTAGGTCTAAAAACCTTCCCTTCCTGCTCTGAGTAGATATTTTCACTTGCTTGTCAGTCTTGACTCACAGATGGTCATTTCCATCTTGTGCTTTCCTTCCTGCCCCAACCTGCTTCCTTAGGAAATTTTTCTGAGTTTCTGGGTCTGTCTTGGCCATTGCCCTCCCACTTCTTGGAAGTTTCTTTCCTTTTTATCTCCTTCAGGACACAGTCTATTCTCTAGCTCATCCAAAGCAGAAGCAGAGGAAAAGGAACGGTGGAAGGTGAAAGTTGCTTTCACTGCATATTTTTATTATTTCTTTCTAGAAAAAGAAGTCTCATCCTCAACTCTTCTGCAACGGGATTCTTCTGTCTACTGAGCATAAAGGCTCTGGTCTTATTACAGCCACAGCTCAGCTAGCAGAACTAGGACTGACCTATGGATATCTGGTGCTAAAAACTTCCTTTGTGGGTTTTTGATAAGTTCTGAAACACGAACAACCAGGAAAACTCACAGAACCAGTATATGGACCACTTGAGACTTCCCTAATTCAGGTGCAAATTCTTCTTAGGAGCATTCGTGTAGAACAATGAAACAAACTTTTCTTTGTTCCTAACCACCTGAGCAGAAGTTTTGTCCTGAAGGACGAGCAGACCAGACTTTTTGTGTTATTACATCTTAGTTTTCTTCCTTGGTCATTGATGGAAATCACTTATCTCCCAAACATTGCACAGGGGAGAATTTTGGCTCTGTTCTTGCTGTTGTCTTGGGATTCTTCTTTATGACTTGTCTGTTTAGCTTACTCATGATTAGTTTCCTTATTTTTCTGGATTATTTCTGCTCCAGTACTCAACCTGATTCTCTTCTATATGTTCTTGTCTTTTCTTTTGTTTTCTTCTTTTGCTCAGCTCTCTGTTCTGTTGGTCGTTCAGTGGAGAGACCCTTTATGTCTACCAAGCTCTATATTCCTGCCTACGGTTCTTGTATTTTACAAGAGTTAGGAAGAAAGAAGTGAGGACTACAGAAAATAGCTTATTCTATTAGAGCCTAATCTACTCAGTCTATGAAAGAAGTTTGACAGACGACTTGATTATAACACCTATACACCTTTATAGGCTCACGGTGTTGGCTAACGATGCGTTCTACAGTCTAGGTGGAAAAAAAAAAAAAAGACAAAATGAAAACCATTTGTAGAAGCTGAAGCCAGGCAAGTTCAAATGGGAAACAAACTACACGTGTTCAGGGGAAGCTTGCCAACACAGAAAACCCCTGAAAGAGGAGGTAAATTTTCCAACATTTGTCATGTGATTCGAATTGCAGATTAAGGCACATGGAGACGTCTGTCTGTATGTGAGCTGCATCTATATGTGGGTCTCAGTTCCCATTATAATAAATGTAGATTTTGGGCCAGATTCAGTTGCCTATACATTGAAATCTAATGCCTTTTTAGGTACTGCGAGGTATTTTACCTGTTGTCCAGATGCCTGCTTGAGAAAAGCATTCATATCCTGAACCTCCTGGGTCAGAGCTGCCAGCTCTTGTGGGTGTCTGCGATACTCAGGAGTTTCTCATACGGCATTAGACCATTAGAGTCAAAAAGTCATTGTCCTGACCAGATTGCTCTCCTTTAGGTGAGAAGAGATGCTTTCTAAATTCCACTGCTTATAATGATTAGGGACTGGATTCAGCTGCACCTTGTCCCATCTGAGATGCTCCAAGATAACCCTACTGGCCACCAGCTGCATCTTCATTAGGGTCTCTTGTGAATCACACGTTAGAGACACGTCTGTGCAAATGCCTTGGCTGTGCTAGGTTACCTCAAATGGGATAAAGCATCTGTGTTTAGGCAATAAATTACATCTGTAACCAATGCAAGCAGTTGAGCCTAGAGAGCTATTCACCTAACCTACACGTGACTCAGTCCTTTCTGGAGCAGCATCTGGAGACCAGGCAACACGCCCCACAGTGTCTAAAATAAAACTAGACACCTCTGTTTATTTTCTTACACCTACAGGTAGTTGTGGGATGGGAACAGTGGCATTTAACTAAGGGAGATCTGAAAAACCTCGCCTGACTGAAATACATGCAGAGTTCTTATTAAGGTTCTGCAGGAAAGGGCCCAAGAAAACAATTATTCAAATACCAAAAAATTCTAAGTGAGAGAATAAATTCCTGGGATGTGAGGAAGCCGTAACAGTTTACACCTGTACGTGGTCTTAATTTCAAATCCCAAAGGTGGCCTTAGATCATGCTGTCTCAGGTCACCAGGTTTCACCTGGTCACCCTATAACAAAGCCAAAGAGTTTTGCTGGATGAAAAGTTTTCAGTCTTCAGCAAACAAAACCGGGTTTCAAGGCATGAACAGGAAAGTTCATACTGCTACAGGGAACTGATAGGTGAGTTATGCACAATTATTCCAGCAGATATAATATGGCTCATAGACCAAAGGAAGCTGAAATCACCCTGGGAAAGGGGAAAATAATTTCCAGACCAAGGCAAAATACTGTGATTGTGAGCACTGGTGCATACAACGCCAAAGCTACGTCTGCTTCTAGCCTTTGGGAAGTTTAATGCTTCATTGAAAGGAAGAAAAGTAAACCCAACCACCTTCACAACACTTGTGCACCCTTGCTTTCAGAAGGCTATGACATGTTCCGACCACACATTGCAGAACATTTTCTATGGCTTCTAGAGGAAAAAATGCATTACTAATTAATAAAGAAAAAAAGGTCAAAATCTAACTTCATGCTGATGACATTTGCCAGTGACTATGTATGAAAATGGCATGAATTATGTGAGTGAGTTTGATCCATTGCTGTTCTCAGTCCAACATTCAAGTCTTCTGGTTCCAGTTGCTAGGCAAGAAAACCAACCAAAACCAATCACAATGATGTGAAAAAAAAATCGATCGTGCGTTTTGAAATCTGACCTTACCCATATTCGTTTGCTTTATCTTCTTCTTTGCTAATATTGGGAAACTATGGCAGTTAACCTAATGAAAATAGCATAGATCTCCGTATCTTTTGTGAGCAGATGGGAGAAATCTATATTCTGATCTGAAAGTGATGTTGCTGAGATTTCCATGATCATAGAATCACAGAATCACAGAAGGGTTTGGGTTGAAAGGGATCTTGAAGATCACCGGGTTCCACCCCCCTGCCATGGGCAGGGACCCCTCCCACCAGCCCAGGTTGCCCAAAGCCTCATCCAGCCTGGCCTTGAACCCCTCCAGGGATGGGGCATCCACAGCTTCTCTGGGCACCCTGGGCCACTGCCTCACCACCCTCCCAGTAAAGAACTTCTTCCCCGTATCCAGTCTAAATTGATGCTGTACTTAAGTTAATAACCCCTGGTGAGAAGGACTTGGCTTTACGTCAATCCTGTGCTGCTTATTTGAGAGCTGGCCCTTTTTCCAGTGTCAACTTCAGGTAGAAAAACCACTTGACTTCCCACAAAAGACTATGGCATAATGCCCAAAACTCATGTTTTCCCCAAAGGTTGAGGAGGAAAGAGGTGGACTTCATCCCACCTGACTTTGACCAGAGTTTGACATCTACCCTGAGCAAATCATCAAGTCTCCTTCTACAACCGGTGGACAGTGAGCGATACTTCCAGGTTCTGAGTCATCCTGTCCTGGCAGAGGTGTCCAAAAGAGCTGTAATGAGATGCCTCTCTCTCACTTCATTGACTGCTAGGGAAACCTAGATGACTGCTTTGGACCTCAGGCACACACATTGCTGGTGGTTAAGGTTACACAGGATAAATCCAACTCTCACTTGAAAGCTTTCAATAAATTAATCTTTCTTTTCATCACATTAGAGCACCAATTAGGAAGTTCTCCACAAAATTTGGTTTAGAAAATATATAACAGCTATTTGAGTATATCTCCTGACCAGAAACAAACAAGCAAGAAATGAAATAGTCTCTGTAGCTCTGAAGATGTTTGAAAACCTATCAATCAGGAGTAAGTTGCAAAGTTTTTTGTTTTATTGCCCTTTTTTTTTTTTTTTTGTTTTTCTTGAGAATTGTATTACATCATGATGGTAAGTATTTGTTAAATAAGAGTTTGGTGTTTTGGATTAGCTACTATATTGCAGAGGTGCTACACTGCAAGCACATACTCATGCGGAAAGGCTCTTTCCGTTTTGTATGTCAAATGGTTTGATTATTGAGTCCTTATCACCCTTCTCCACCTGGACCTGAAAGAATCAAATGTCTAGGTGACGGCAGCAAATTTCTTCTTCAAAAGATTTTGTTCTTTGAACAGAAAAAAACCCAAAACATCTGTTTTCCAAAAATAAAAGTGCATGAAATCTTCATGATTTCTAAGAATACTACATCTATTCTGTGTTCTTTGCTTTGGCATAGGACATTTCTTCCCAAATACTGCAATATTTTAACCTATCTCCTGTGACAGGAGCAGGTGCCTTCCCATTTTTAGCTTCAAGGATTCTGCATACTCATTGCCTATGAGTTCCTATGGATGTTGCCATGACAAAGTCATCGCTGGTGAGGGACAGGCTGGACTCTGTTCCATATTACTCAGCGGTAATCTGAGATAGAAGTTAACTCACAGTTTAAAATAACTAAGTCTGGCTTGGAGGGAGAAGATTCACTTGTCTAAATGTAGGGTTTTAGTGGCAGTTGGTGCATCCTGTTGTATTCCATTCGATGCTCCTGAATGCTCAAAATGTCTTATAGGTCCTGTGTCCAATCTGTAAGTCTTGTGTGGACCTTGAAAGAATATTTTAGCTCATGAAATGTAGATGTTCTGCTTTTTTTGTGAGCTGAATCACTCTAAATAACTGCCTGAGGTTTATGCCCATTCTCATCCTTGTCTGGGAGGGTAAGTACATGTATTTTAGGTCTTGTACCCTGGATTCAGGTACCTAAATTGAGTGGTTTGAATACCACCTTCGTATTATCTGGGCACGCAGAAAAGGACAATCCAGGTGCTCCTTGTGACCTACTCTTTGATTCCCAGGTGCACTGCCTCCATATTCATCAGTCTTCGTGTTCTTCCTCCAAAATCTGACCACGCCTTGCATTTTTTTAGAGATAAGTGTTTCATCCTTTGTCATGTGGGCCATGGTGCCTTTCCCAGGATCCTCTAGGAATACTACTTAAGATATTTTAAGACTTCTCATACTATTGGTTCTCATTGCTCACCCCATCTCTCTTCGTAAAACATCTTCTTACTTTGAGTTTGGGATGTTCACTACTGTATCTAAAGAATATTGTAGGGTGAGGTGGCCAGTTACCATTAAGTAGTATGAAGTGGGTGCCTTGTTAACCACTTAAGACTATTGTCTATTCCACGACTAAGGGGATTGTTCTTGAAGATGCTGAAAATTCCTCCTAGTGTCATTTTTTGGTCTATTTAAAACTACTCAGCATCACAGATAAGTCTAATAGGAAAACTGAGAGTGTATCCCATTCTTCTGCTTCTAGTGGTCCAAATATTATATCATGCTGCCCTTCCAGTAGGATCATAGACCTGCATAAGGCCTCTTCGTCACAGAAAGCAGTCCTACTGCTAGCATGTGCACTTAGTCATGCAATCTGCTGTTGTGGCCCGCTGTGACACAACTGTTACATAACTAAGTCAATCAACTCTTCTTTCATGTTTGGATTTCTTCCAAGAGTGTCAGCCATGGTGAATCAGGAGTGGCCCGGAAGTGAGGTTGTAGCTTAAGGGCTGAAGGAAAACATCGCACTATGTTTAATGAATACATTGTGAAGAGCTTACACCAGACAAAAAATTGTACAGCTTAAAGAAGGAAAAAACTTCTACATACTACCCATAATTCACTGCAACATAAATTTGCATGTTTTTTCTATATGCAGTTTCTACTTCCACCCACTAGATGGAAGCAAACATTAATAGATGTGCTCATGCCAGCTGTGCACGGTCTATTTAATGTCTAAATACCAACGTGTGTGGTCTTGTGGGTTTGCCCTACCTTTTTAGTACTGTTTAATAAGGGAAATGCATAACTTTGAGCAAATCGATTCTCGGACATCATAAAAGGTGCAGATTGGCTACGAACCAAGGGACCGCTTGAGCACAAAATGGGAAGGAGTGAAAACCTACGGTATCTTTTCCTACAGATGAAATCAAATGTACGTGTTTGTTCATGGGGTGGTTTATTTTTAATCCTTGAGTGAGCATCTAATGTGTTTTGAGTCTGCAATGAGAACATTTGAAATCTGTATCTCTCGATGTTCACTCACTACCACCCTGTCTTCACTTTCTGCCCAGTAGACCAAGAATAAAATCATGTGTCATGGAAGGCTGTGCCACCAAAGAGAAACAATTTCCAGAGTTTTATTGGGTATACATGTGTCAGCTTTCCAAGAACTCTCTATTAAATGAACTACATTTTCTGCTGGAGCAGTAAGAAATATGAATCTTGCTGGAAAATGGTTGATAAATTAAAGTGTCAACATGATTGCTCCTGAGTCACTACAGCTTGCAAGAAATTCAAGCAGAGCTCCCTTGTGGATCATGTATCATGTTGTAGATAATGAGGTGATGCTTGCATAAGGGCTTCTTCGTAATCCAAATGCCCAATGTGGGGAGGCAGATGATGGGCAGAGGCAGCTGAAACCCTAACTGAGATGTTTTCCTGGAATCCAGTTCCTCAGCCAAGCCAGCCCCATCCTTCAGTGGAGGGCACCCCTAGGGAATCTTTGGTGTTTGTCACTGTGGTCAACTTTTTTAGGTCTTCCCTCTGTCCTTAGGAGTATGCAACATGTTATGACTCTCCTGGCCTCAGACTGTCCGTGTGCCTTGCAGAGTAGATCCCCGTGGAAGGTGTGTATGTCTCCTGCTGGTTGTAAGATAGACTAGGATAGCTACGTTTAGACGTAGGCATTTAAAATTCAGGTGTGTAAAATTAGGGGATATATGTTCTGTTCATTGCCTGGTCACCAATGTGTGATTTAATTAAATTTTGCTCTTTCACTTTGCTTTTAATATTTTGTTAACAAAGGAGGAGCTTCGCAGGTACCTAAGCATTTCATTGATGTTCTAATGACTCAGCAGCATCAGATTAAACATTTCAACCTACATACGAAGACGTGGAAATAAGAAATCCCGTTTACTCCTAATTCACATTTTCTCTTTGGGTTTATTGTATTTGCTGGTTAGTTTGACAGAGGTGCACTTCAGTAGCCTTAGATCATCAATAAATTAGTGATTTCAGAATCAGAGACAAAGTCCTGTGCTGTAATAATAAAGAGAACACAGATGACAGACTGGGAAAAGGAAGGAAGGACAGAAGGATGGAAGGATGGAAATAAGGAAAGTTGTTTCTCTGAGAGTACTTTCCATTTTGTATTACTGGTGATATGAAAGAGCTTTATAGAGCTAATGATCATGTGTGTTCTGTGCAGAAGGAATAAACTTATGGCTTTTCCCTGCTCATGCTATGTTTCAATGAAAAATACTATGACATAGCTACAGGATTTTTTTGGTAACAATTCCTCACCTAAGCAAAATTTAGTGAGAAGAAAAGAAGAAAGCTGCATTCACCAGAATGAAAAAGAAAATCTAGGATCTCGGCGTGGTATCTGGGAGATAAAATCAGTCCCATGCCTTAACATTTAACTGCTGAAGTGAACTCACTTGCCTTCAAATAACAAAACTTTGCCTAGCCAGATAAGTTGCGTTAGCTAGGAAGGGAAACAATTATTTTTTTGTCCCTGCCTACTTGAACTTACGAAACAAATAAAGGCACATAACAATGCAGTATTGAAAATACATGGCACATGGAATAAAAGGAGAGCTTGGCAAGAATAGTCATCCATCCGAGACAGCACTGGAATTAAAAAAAACTATTGCAAAGGCAGTTGCAACTGTTTGCAGTGCAGCAAAGAAGGTCTGTTTGTTGCTCCTCTTCCTCCTCACTCCTTTGCAATTCCTAAGACTGCTGATTAGAAGAGTAATTCATAGAATCATAGAACAGCCTGGGTTGGAAAGGACCTTAAAGATCATCGAGTTCCAACCCCCCTGCCATGGGCAGGGACACCTCCCACTAGAGGGTTGGATTATAACAGTTTATTACTGTATGGGACAGCTGAATATTACATGCCTTCCACCCCCCTGCCTTCCTCTCCCTGCAGAGGCATGGGCTGATGTATTAGATTGAATGACCTCAGGTCTTACTGGGCAAAATTGGAAGAAGCCCAGAAAACTGGAGATGCTACACAAAGGAACAGATGATGTGAAAGAGAACTGAACAATGCCTCTTGATATATAAACCTGCTTGCACAATCAGCTATGATACGCACGTCAGATGTCTCTGTGCAAAAATAAAATTTTGCAGGTGCAGAAGAGAATTTTCATTTGAAAATGGAATTAAACACTAAAAGCTCATTTAGCATATTTTCTGTGAAGTTTAAGAGCTGTAAACTGAAACAGGATGATGTTTTGTTTCAGCCTAGGAAATATTTGGTTTGTTTTTGTTGTGTTTTTTTTTTTTTTTTAAATGTCATTTTGATGGGGGTTTATTCTGGAGTGAGAAAAATGTAAAAGTCACAGAACTACTAGCTAGTCTACAGAAAGACATAAGTTGACTGCTGAACAGACCTAGTAAAACTGATGAGACAGGTGTCAGTTGTGAAGTCTAGGCTGGACCGTAAGCCAGGGATGCTCTCAGGTACTTGAAACCATCTAGCAACTCTGGGAGATTACCATGATGCCCTGCAGCCAACAGTTCTATACAGTGTGCCGTTACACTGGACTGTGTAGGTGCATCTTTGTGTGTGTTTCAAATTTTTATGATTTAATTGCAAATTTTTGTGAGTTCAACAAGTGTACATATGACAGTGGGAAACTCATTTTTGGTTTCTTAAAAAAAATGAAGTTCTTAAACCTCATGATCTACAGTAAAGACTGCTATGGTGATTTCAGTGCAGCAAGGAGCAGATCTAAGAGGGAAATGAGAAGAAAGGTCCTGATGGATGCTAAACACTCATCGTCCACAGCATCCAACATGTTACAGCAAATAGTGATCAGGTGGCATGAGAGCAGCTCTCCAGCCCCATAGTTCTACCCTCTCATTCATATGTCAGCCTCGAAGTTGTCCTGAAAGCACAGGGAGTTGGAAGGCATATTATTAGCACATTTGCTTTACAGTTTCCTGACATTTAAAACCTCAACATTGCTCAAGTCTTCTTGTCAGTGACACTGCCTTCCAGCTACGTCATCACAAAAAAAAACCAAAAAAATAAAAAAAAACCAAAGAAAAAAAGCTACATGTCTTCAGTGCAGGCACCCCTTCCATTAATGAGAAGAGCAACGCAAAGGGCATCTAACATAAACCAAAGAAACAAGACCGCTTCTTTTTAATTAAAGCTTTGCCCAGGGCATGTAAGTGACAGCAGAGAGTGGTCATTAGTCCTGACAAAAGAGCTGCCAGGAAGCACACAGACCCCTAAGTGAGAGAGCTTAACTTGTCACGGCAAAAGCACAGTTATTACCGCTAACGACTCTTGGCCAGGGTCTATAAAACAGTGGTATCTGCCTGAGGAAGCCCTGACTGCCTTCTCCAGCAGTAACCTTGTCATGTGCGTTGACAGAGGCCAGAGCAGTTCTGCAGGACACTCAGGAGGTGACGGGGTCTCGGGGCTGCTCCTTTAATTAGCCCTCAGATAGCTCGGGAGAGTTTCCTGCTGTAGTTCACGGTGGGACAGGGCAAAGGCCTCCGAAACAGCCCCGCGAAGAGGAGGCGATGTTTATGCAAAGAGCTGACCCCCATAATCACTGTGTTGGCTTTAGTTCATGGCTGAGAGTCCGAAAGGAGCACCGCCGTGCCCATGGCTATTTATAAGTGACGGGGGGTGAGAAAAGGGACGGGAGAGGATGGGGGAAGCAACGGCATGAGTGTGGAAATGGAGTGCATACTATGAGGCTGGTAGATTTTTTTTTTTTTTCTCAAAATGCACGATGGCTGAACATGCCATGGATGAACATTTGCCCAGGGTGATGCAGGACCCGCGTTTGTCACATCATCCCCTTCCAGCCTGCACCCTGCTCATCTGCACCACCGAATATCTGCACATCCCTCAATGCTGTCGCCCTTTTCTATTCCTGACAAAGTGGAATAACCGCTCAGTGGGTTTTGCATCCAGCCACTGCGCTTCAGAAGAGCCCTGCAACAACTTGGGGTTATGCTGGAGGCTACAGGAGCTCTAGAACAACTGCAAGATCAAAGAAGAGCAAATTTAAGATGACAGGCTTCGATTTTTTTTCTTCCACCTCTGAAGACATGCTTTCCCCTCACATAGGCTCAGAGGAGTCAAGAGTGGGTCTGTCACTAGATTGTCAATGCCAAGGTGATGTGGTGCTCGGTGATGCACAAAGAAATGACATGGCATCTGCCTTATTGTAGGCAGAGCTGGGGCAGACCAGGCTGATAGAGCAAACGTGGACTCATAGAATCACAGAATGGTTTGGGTTCGAAGGGACCTGAAAGACCATCGAGTCCCACCCCCTGCCATGGGCAGGGACAACTCCCACTAGCCCAGGTTGCCCAAAGCCTCATCCAGCCTGGCCTTGAACCCCTCCAGGGATGGGGTGTCCACATGTGTAGAGCCTTTTTTACAGATCATAATGCAAGAGCCACAGGAGATGAACAGATCTATCAAAATCCTGCTTAGAGTTTATCACAGATCTGTGAACATATTTTCTGGTAACTTGGCAAAGTTCATTGGGCAATCATAAACTTTTTCAGCACTTTGGGTCATCTTAAGTGCCCTCCTGCCAAGTCAACAGGATTTAAAATCTAAAGAAGAGAGGTGATATTTTCCATAGCCTTCATGTGTGTTGGTCTCCACCTCCACTGACGCACTGAGTTTATGGGTTCTCTTTCCCCAGAAGCTGAGAAAAGGGAAAAAGATCATTGACCTCTTGATAGACAGGATGCTGGGCTAAACTGACCTTTCCTCTGACCCAGGACAGCTGTTTCTGCGTTCATTAGCAGAAGCAGGGGTTTTTAACAGCTGCTGTAACAGCTACCAGTTTTAGCTCTGGAGTTTTCCAACTGCAATTTCTGCAGCTTGGGATGACAAGGCAGTTATCATCCCAGCCTGTCACGAGATATATTTAAGACCAAGAACATCCTTCAGAGAGATAAATCAATGACATTTAATTTAATTTAATTTAATTTAATCAGATAATTCAGGGTTTGATGAAGACACCTGTGTATAAATGGTCAACTGGAATTGTTTGGGTGTTTGTTCTGGTAGATCTTTACAGAAGACACTCCATCTCTTGGGGTAATGAGATTGCATTTTATAATCGGTGAGGGAAAATGCATTCTAAAAGTTGCTGTTAATAGTACTTTATATTTTTTCATTCTTGGAAGGGAAAGATGAGAAAATAAAATAGTATTTGCTGCAGTTGGAATTTAAATAAAGGTCCTACCATTTACTCCCTGACGCTGTGTACACTAGCAATGAAGAGTGGTCCTGAGTGAGAAGGAAAGAGAAAGGAAATGGAGGTAGGTGAGGAGGAAAGAAACTCTGGTTTCTGCAAAAACACAAAGAAACCCACAATTACGATCTAACATGAAAGACTCTTACGGTGAATTTTCATATGGTCTGAGGACTGGTATTGCCACTGAGGAAGAGCTGGATGGGTGTGGTGGACTTTCAGAACTTACCCTTTTAATTTTTTTCCAATGAGAATAATCATTTACTGGGACAACCTCCCCAGGGATGGTGTAGAATACCCAATGCTGGAGGTTTTTAAGACATGACTGGACAGGTTCCTAGATAATCTCACCTAGGTTCCCTTTTCCATGAGAAGTTGGACCAGATGAGCTTTTGAAGTACCTTCCAACCTGGGCTGTTGTGTGGATCTGTACTTCACTGAGGTATTGAAATAACATTGAAGAATCAATGTTAGGCAATGAAGATGGACAAGGTTTCTGTCTCTCTCTCTCCCCATCCCAGTGAATGCTGAGTCGTCTCCACATTCCCCCTGTTTTCACACTCAGACTGTAGGCTCTTTGTGGCAGGGATTACATTTTTACGATGTGCAAAATGCTGTAAAGTAAAACCATCATTTTTCCTGGTGATGCATGCAGACAGTGTCGAGAACGTATAAGCACCAGTAGGCAAACCGATATCTCCACTATCGTGGACAAACCATTCCACTGTGAGAGTGTCCAGATGTGCGTGTGCGTGTTGATGTGCAACGTGGGTGTCTGCGTGTGCATATGTCCCTTCTTGCTTTGTGTGTGCCTGGCCTGGCTCCATTGACTTCATGCACGTAACAAAGTCTGCAAATCTGGTCCCTGACATATTGTTCCCCAATTTCACGAGCAAGTGCGATTTGTGTGGTCCAACTATAGCATAAAACAGTATCTTCAGGGAACAGTAACAATGCTGCTGATGTCAGAATGCTGAATTATTCTGCGTGGGAATTTCTCAGGACACATCCTTGTGATCCGAAGGTGAAAAATCAGGGTTAACACTTTGGGAGGACCACTGTCTTCTGGTAAAGTAAAATGTGGGTTGTGACACATAAAAGCGACACTTCGTTAGATCTTTCATTTTAAAAGCTCAGATCCTATTTTCACGTCTTCGAGTTTATATTGACATACTATTGAATTTGGAATTCCCTGGATCCATTTTAAAGGTTTGCTTTGCCTCTATAAACCCACATCTGTTTTGGCTGGAAGTTCTCTGGTCTTGGCATGGGTTTCAATTACCAACTTGCCACCTATATAGTCTGAACAAATAAAGCTTTGAGGTTGTTGCTGCTAGAGGGAGGATTTTTTTTTTTTTGTCTATATGTTTTCACGGGGTATCCCATCATTCTCTTAACTATTTCCCTTCCTTGCCATCTCTTATAAAACCATAGCCCTCCTCAATGATTTGCCAAGCCCCTTTTGGGACTGGCTGTGCTGCTGTTGTCATGTTAACAAAACCAGAATTTCCTCTCTCAGGACTTCCAGTTTATAACAGCAGCTGTCATAATTTCCAACTGATTTCAAGCTCCAGTTGACAGCCAACTGCTGGTTTATGTTGCCAGTAATGCATGTCAATCATAAGGAAGCAAATGAATTTGCTTGTGCAGAGAACCTCAGATGTCTAAGAGAGTAACCCTTCAATATAACTAATAACTTCCAGTTGTTTTGTTTTCTCTTGTAGCAATTACAGTGGGTGCTGCTATGACAAAGACTGAAATTCTCCACATTTTTTTTTGCTCTGCTAGAACAATGAGGCAAGAGCAATAATGTTCCGCTAAAATCCAGTAACCATAGAATCATGGAATCACAGAATCATTAAGGCTGGAAAAGACCTCAAGGATCATCAAGTCCAACCATCAACCCAACACCACCCAAGTCACTAAACCATGTCCCCAAGCACCACATCTACATGTTTCTTGAACCCCTCCAGGGATGGTGACTCCACCACTTCCCTGGGCAGCCTGTTCCAGTGCCTGAGCACTCTTTCAGTAAAGAAATTTTTTCTAATATCCAGCCTAAACCTCCCCTGGTGCAGCTTGAGGCCATTTGACTCAGAGGGAGGAATGCTGGAAATGGGATCAATCTGATTTAGAGCATGTTTGTATCAATGGGATGATCTTCATAACACACAATACATAACTCCATATTTCACATGGTCAAGAAGAAGCATGGTGAGCATGTATTCGTCTTCTGAATTCCTCCTGCCGTCACTCCAGGAACAAAATGCCTGGTGTCAGTGCAGAGAACATCACTTTTAGCATCATACATCCCTGATCTTTCCAACACTTAAGTACATGGATGTTTTTGTAAACGTGATATAGTATCTCAATTTTTGTGGAACTGTTTGTTCTTCACATGCTTAAGCATTTCCTGTTTCATGGGCTAATGGTTGGTTCTTTGGTGGAATACATCAGTGATGAATTAGGAAATCTGTTATAATTTCTTAGTTGTGAAGCTTCTTTCCTGAATACTTTCTCTGGGTCACCTAAATCCCAATTGTAAAGTGTACAGGCAGCTAATTGGAGGGTGTACCCCAGGCAGGGGGGTTGGAACTCAGTGATCTTTAAGGTCCTTTCCAACTCTAACCATTCTATGATTCTATGATTCTATGATTCTATGAAATGGTTGATGACTAGGTGTCTTTAAACTTCTGATGAAGCAGACTCTCATTTACCTTTTCAAACAAAGCAATAATATTTGTTGAAGTAGGGGCTTGAGCAGGCAAAAAAACACTGTGCTGGTCCTCCACCAGCATATCGTCTACCCAGTTGGCATTAGGGTGACTGGTGACTGAACACAGTTTTACAGGCAACTTGAATTAAAACATCCTGCCTACAGTTTTGACTTCTTTACTGATTTTGCAATGGGTCATTCTAGGAAGGACCTGAACCCAGCTTAGGTGTCTAGTGTCAATGGTGCAATATTGCTGCTGGTGCGCAGTTGGTAGCAGGTGGCATCTGCCACCCTCAGTGAGCTCTAGAGCTTACTGAAGGTAAGGGTTTTAAGCTGAAAGAGGGCAGATTTAGATGAGATATTAGGAAGAAATATTTTCCTGTGCGGGTGGTGAGGCAGTGGCCCAGGTTGCCCAGAGAAGCTGTGGATGCCCCATCCCTGGAGGGGTTCAAGGCCAGGCTGGATGAGGCTTTGAGCAACCTGGGCTAGTGGGAAGTGTCCCTACCCACGGCAGGGGGATGGAACTGGATGATCTCTAAAGTCCCTTCCAACCCAAACCATTCTGTGATTCTATGATTCCCCTAAGGGGTCGGTGGCAGAGCTCCCTCTTGCCAGCCTTCCCTGATCCTCCTCCCCTCCAAACGCCTCTGGACAAGTCATTAAAATGAAGAATAGCTAGGAAGAGAAGAGACCTAGTCCTGAAGAAAAACATTTATTCTCCTTACAAGCAGCTGTACTGTGAGTGGTTTAGGACCAGACAGTGCTGATTCTGAAATCCTGGAGAATCAGGTGAATTTGATGCTGATTGCTGGCTTTGACACTGATCTCTCTTGTAGCCTTGGGTGTGTCACTTTGCTTCATTCCTTTCTAAAACCAGGGTAAGGACTGACACAGGACTGATTCCTTTACCAGTCCAGGGTGAGAGCTCAAGACTAACTTCTGTGATTCTATGATTCTATGATATGTATATAAATGTGGAATAGTGGCTCCCCTCCAAAGGCAATCTGATATTTCTTCCATACCTCAGATCCTTTTCCCCACCCACTACAGGGCATGAACTGCCTTTTCCTATCTGCGTACACATGAAGCCCAGTGAACATGGTCCTAACCTCACAAGATGCCCCTAGATGCTAATATAATAGCATTCAGTAAAAAGGAAAGATTTCTTCAATCCATTAATCAGTGGTATTGTGTTGTTTATTTTCTTTTTTAGCTGACACAAAATTTTGTCAGCCACAATATCCCATCCTAGGGAGTTCAATGGCTTAACTGCATGCTGTGTGGAGCACTGTTTCCATGTGTTTGTTTTGAAATACCCCTTCATTTTATTACATTGTAGTTCTTCTATGGGAAGAAACTATCATTGCTTGTTCATTTTCTCCTTTTAACTTATGATTTTATACCCTTCAATCATATCCATCATCAAGCCTTTCTCTTCCTTGCTGATTTCTTTGTGTGTTCTTCATTCTTTGTAAAAACTATTCCATGTGTTTAATCATCATATGACACTTATTACATTTTCTGTGTCTACCAGAACCCTTGCAGAAAGGGGAAGCAGAACAGAAGTACAACCCAGGAACTCTCTGGTAGAACCATGTTCTCTCTTCTCCCCCAAGGAACCCAAAAAGTCCTCTTCTCCTAGCTTTGTTCTTTTCTCCTCATAACCTCAAGTGGCTTTACAAGGCAATAAAAGCTTCTTACAGACTCTGCTGCAACACAGACTTCTTAATGAAGCAAGAGGAAGTGCAGATGTGGCCAGTGCCTTCAAGGTTCTGAAGTTCATTCACTCCAGAATCAGTTCAAAGTCACACCCCTGCTGCCAGTGGTGATACCCATTCCTCCCGATTGACATAACTCAGTTCAGGACTTGGACCCTTTTACAACAACTGCTGCTGACAAGCCACATGGTAATATTTCAGCTTTTCATCTGCCAAGGGGATGAAGTTCAAAGTAGATTTGGTTTAGTTCCTGTTTTTTGTTCCTTTTAGGTATTCAAAAGTAGAAAACACATGGTTGGGTTTGGGTTTTTTGGTTTTTTGGGGGGGATTTTTTGTCTTGTTTTGGGTTTTTTTGATATTGCCCTCATCTACATCAAATATAGAGTGTGTCACTGTTTTCCACCAAATCCTTCACGTGCTGATTCACCAAAGAAAATTCCTTCTGCCAGATAACATCCTGCCCATCAGAGTGTCCTCAGGTTCCCGTGTTCCAATTGGACTATCCCAGAGTGCACTTTACAGGGGTTTCTCTTATGATGCTTGTTATTTCATCCCTTCGCAGTGGGCTGGGGACTGGAATCACATCAACATCTAGGCAGGAGAAGACTCCTACAGTACCAGGTGTCCGAAACAGTTCAAGAATGGAGAATGGTAGATGGAGTGAAGGTCCCGGTTTGGACCATGCATCAAGAAGAAATTAAAGAAAGGGAAGAGAGCTCTGGTTAGGGAGGGATTTATGGTGGACGGGTGGAGGAGGTAGGCGTTGAAGTCCTGCTTTGAGTGGGTGTAGTAAGCATCATGGGATAAGGACACTACTTCAGAAGGTGGGCTGGGGGGTAGAAGGGGAGAGGTGAGAAGTGTGGGGAGATGGGGTTGCAAGTCCAGCAAGAGTTAACTACCCAGCCAGTCCCTGGTATGGCATTCGGTGCCCCGCTGCCCCTCCTCTTAGCTTGCTGCCTTCCACACTCTGCAAACTCCAGTCTGCATCTTCATTATCAGCCTCCGGTGCTGACAGTTTGCACGGCAATGTTTTCCACTGCGGGGCTGAGGAGTTGGAGGTATATCAGTGGTGCTGCTTCCCTTCACAAGGGCTCCTATCTTCCTGCCTTTTCTCAGAAGCTCTGCACAAGGGCAAGGGCAAGGCCCAGGCAACAAGGCTTTCAGCTCGGTTTGGAAAACAAAACACATACGGACACAACATGAAAAACACACCCACTCATTTTTACAAGCCTGCTGTTTTCCAGGTATTGCTAAAAACATCCAAGAAATATTTGTATGCTGTAATTAAAAATGTAATTATGATAGATAAAATGTATATGTATGTGTATATTGATATATAAAACAATCCAAAACACAGCCAGAGATAAATGGGACATTATTACTTTGTTTTTCTCTAAAGAAATCTATGCTAACAGGAAAAAGTGTCTGTGATTGACATTTCTCCCTAGAACAGGAGTGTTCAGAGAGATTCACTGTCTGGACGTTGATGGCTACAGCTCAGACCCACCTTATTCCACCTGCCACGAGCTGACTTCAGGCCTCAGTGCTTCCCTCACTGTAGCAGCTGGTGACCTCGTTGATACCTACAGGGAGAAAGAATTCCACTTCCTATTTCAGAAGTGCTCATTGGCATCCAGAAAACAGGGCGAGGGAGCTAACGTGGTATGTGATTTGCAGTCAGGGAACAGTGCTACACATCAAAGCCCACATCTACCAGTATCTTTAGACATCTGCCTCCTGTTATCACATTAAATATTTGCAAGGTTGTGGGCTTTATGTGATCCAAAGACATACAATGAGTATGCAACAGAACGAAGCTTTTTAGAGCCTAACTCTTCTAACTTGGGTGGATTGGCTGCTGTCTCATATGCTCTTCCATGGAAGATGAAATATCGAGTGCCTCAAAGGGCAGAAGTCTCCATACCCCGTGAAAGGATGGGCAGGACGCACAGCAAGTGTAAATCAAGATGGGTGAACCAAAAGGGTCAGAGTTACTTCTGCTGTGTATGTCAGCATGGCCAGACCAAACTCAGCTTCTCGTTGGGGGTAGATTTTTACTACTCTGTTACAATCAAGAGGGTAGATGATCATCTCGGGATCTATGTATAGCTTTGTTAGAGAGAATAGGGCAGTTTTCCAGGTAATGTAACTCAGCTGCAGTAAGGGTCAGCTGTCCAGGTTCATTGGCAGTGGTACATTGACACTGCTCAGCTGATGCTTGGATCTGCCCAGTCACCCTAGATGGTCATTTGACTCTGTATCATGGCTATTTTTGCACTCTTATTAACTGAAGAAAATAATACACTTTGCTGTTTAGATCCCTGTCGTCACAAGTCCCCAAAGTGATAAACCAGAAGCTCTTCCCCATCTGGCTCTGACACCATCCTTCCTTCATGGTCGTGAGGCCGTTGCCTTCTTGCTGATCTCCCACAGCTGTTTCTCCTGTGCCCTTGACCACTGACGTTGGCTGCTGTCGTTCATGCCCAGACATTTATTTACTCTTCGCTTCCTCCCGTGATCTCATCAGAGGCCCCTGTTCCCCTGCTCCCTCCCACAACCCCCCCATGAAACCCAACCATCTGCTGTGTGTGTTGACAGACCTGCCTTCACATGTGGCGTCAGTTCTACAGGTTGTCTAGCTTTCAGCTGGGAAAACTGGTGTCTCAATGAACCGATGCTATTCCTTGGCATATTCCCTCTGTGTGACACAAAGAAAGTCTGTAGCATTAAACAAAAAATTAAACACTGTATTTTTCGTAATCCATGTCTCCTTCCATCCCTGTGGTTGACTGTTGCTTCAGACAGCTCCTTGGTGCTGTAAGCCCTTCGGCAAAAGTGTTGAATGTTTTCAGGGTTCGCTATTACAAATACTCAGAGCTCCAGAGAGCCAAGGTCTGCTGGCTAGATTTATGAGGTAAAGACAAGAAAATGTTTCCAAAAAATGGCAGATTGACTACGTCTTCACTCCCAGATGAAATGTAAGCGTCTGAGTGGCTCTATGCACACCAAGCCTCTTGATCTGCATGTTGGTTGTCAGCCCAGACATACCTTGGGCTGGGAGGCAGCATCTACAATATATAGGATTGCTTGTACAGCACTCCCAAGGGCCTTCTTAAGGTCACATTCCTTGATCCACGACACAGACTAACCTCTGCAAGGCCCTCCAAGAAGGGTGAAGATCACCCATGTGGCCTGTTTGTGTAGATGTGCAGAAACCAGAGCTCAGGAGTGCCATCACGTGTGATCTGGAGGACAGTCAACCCAGAGTGACTATGTCTGGTCAGTGTCCTGAACCTGCCAACACAAATGTCCTCCTAAACCCTCCCTGAGGTGTCCATCAGACTATGGGCTGGGCCTGAATCTTTCCACAAGCGTCTTTGTATGGACCAGTGGGTGGAAGGGACTGGTCATCCATGGCAGTCAGAATGGAAAGATGATATCTCTGGATCAAGAAAATGTTCAGTACAGTCACATAGTTACAAACCTTCTTGCATTCCTGTTCCTAAGGGGAGGTAGCTGAGAAGATGACAAAAGATGACAACCTCATGCTGGGCTCTTTACTGGGGCACACAGCGGAAGAGTTGGAGATGATGGTTATAAATTGAAATAGTCACAGAATCATAGAATCATAGAGTTATAGAATCATAGAATGGCCTGGGTTGGAAAAGACCTTAAAACCATCTAGTTTCAATAATGAAGGTTACGGCTCAGTATAAGGGGAAAAAATGGAAATTTCCATCCTTGGAGGTTTTGAAGACCTGACTGGACAAAGCCTTGAACTACTGGCTCTGAGTCTGGTGTTGACCCTGCTCTGAGCAGGGGTTTGGACTAGACACCCGCTCAAGGTGGTCTCCAACACAGACGAATCTGTGACCTGAGATACTTCACCAGCCAAGATGTACCCAACTGTGCTCAACACGGCGGCTGAATCCTAGCCCAAAATTAAATGGGAACTCAGACATCAAGTTCATGCACAAACTCTTCTGTTAGAAAATTGCATTTAGGTCTGGAACTTTGTAGCTAAACCCCTCCTTTTGCTTCTAACTTTGTGAGATTGCTCCAGAAGCTGTGTTTCAGTCCCAGGGTACTGAACTTTACAAGCAGTTTTACCCACAATGTTGTGCATCCTTAAACTCAAAGCCTTTGCTTTCAATACCAGGAGGAGCATCTTTCCTAGTATCATGTTGAACTCACTGAACTTTTTAAAACTCTCCAACCCAAATTAACATAAACAGAGAAAATTGTGGGTGGAACTGGAGTCAAGAACAACGTGGGTTAAGTGTTTATTGTTGTTATTCTATGGCATCTATAATTGCAAAAAATATGCTAATTTCTATATGATAATTTGCTTTGGCATTTATGTCTTTCAGATGTATGCAGAGAGAGCAAGAACAACCCGGCTATGAGCACTAATTTGCACGAACAGATTGAAAGATTTATTTCTGTATCTCATTTTATAGAAAATTTTAATAAACTGGTCGTAGATTAAGGAGATATATAATGAATGGCTGTTAGCTAGTTAAATTAAACACAGAATTTTAGATCTGCTTTTGCTATTTTTGTATATTTTTGGGGGTTTTTTTTGTTTGTTTTCCATGTGAAACTTGCAGTGAATGGTAGATACTAAACAAAAACTAAATGTAATTTTCAATTGGACAAGACTGACCACAGCTGGGGAATCCCTTTCCTAATTGCATTCAGGTAACCTGCTGCTTTGGGCACGTTATTTTCTCTGGAATAACACTTTGGTGCTCTTAAGTCTCACAAGAAAGTTTTAGCAAGAAAATGGGGTAGCCATTCTGCCCTCCTCTGTGGGTATTTCTAGGACAGTCTCAGTTGTCTGTATTCTCTTATTCCCAGCTCGTGTGCTGTAAATAGAGGGCTCAGCCAGTTGAGGACTCGAGTGATTTTGGGAACTAGCAGATAGAGCTCAGTCCTGAGCAGAAAGCGCCACAAAACTTGCAAACCAGCTTGTTTGCAGATGTATTCCCAGCAATCCTCAACACAACTGAGGCCAGCAGATGTAATCAGTGGAGATCACAGCTTTCCAGGAGGATCAAGAGGCAGAAAGCAGAACAGATTTGCTTCAGTCTGGATTGCAGGCGTTTGAGCAGGATCCAGCCATCGCAGGCGGGGAGTCTCTGGTCTAAGTTATGCCAGCAGTCCAATGGGTGACCACAATCGCCCCTTCCAGTCCCAGCAAAATAAAAAACAACTAATGATAATATTTAAGGAAGACTTAACAAAAGGAAATGGAACCAAGGGATTTTTTTTTTCTTTCTTTCTTTTTTTTACATTTTTCTTAACCCCAAATTGCTAACGAGACAGCAGCGGCCGAGGAACGTACATTATGTTCATTGCAAACAGAAGTTCGAAAAGGCACTAATCAACTCTGGAGAGGAAGGCAACCACTTCAGAGGGCTTCTTCAGACAGCCACCTCCTGGAAATGAAGGGGGCTGCTCTGTTTCTCATTCAGTGAATTGCAGCTTTGACACTTCAATGGATTTATGCTTGAGGTTCTTTCAAAAGCTTTTAGAGCCTCTTTAGTCTGCTGCTATAACTTTCTCGAGGAGGTGAATGCGGGGAGATTATAGATTTAGTTTTCAGTGCCCCAGTGCTGCCCTCATCGAAACCAGTAACCCAAGTCCCCAGTAATTTAAACAGACCATCAGAGACTTTCTGATGAATCAAGGCTCGATACTTTTCAACGTGTGATCTAAAATGACAAGATGCTAATGCAAAACAACTTTTTTGCCAGACCCAGTAATTTCCAAAGCTAAAAGCAAACATTACTGCAGCTTGAGCTTATGCTTTTAAAACAGAATATATAACTCAACTGCTTGTTGTGTCAGCACGTAGACCTGTGTAAGGCATTCACAGTAAGCATGGAGAGAGTTTATCGATCATAACACCAAAGGCTGAACCCCATGTTCTTAAACTGAGTGCAAGAGTCAACAGAAATGGAACTTTTTTTTTTCTTCTTCTTTTTTTTTTTTTTTTTTGTAATTCGAGTGTCATCAACCCAGTTATTAGACTAAAAATCCAGTTGTTCAGTCAGGGTCACTAGTACTGGAAATTAAAGCGTGAAATTCAGACTCTAGAAACATCACCAGAGGGAACATGCACAGCAAAAATGTGCAGAATGTTTTGGTACGATCAGTTGCTAGTGAAGTTTTTTGGAGAGATGGGACCTAATCCAAAAGCATTTGCTTGGCTGAACTCAGGAAGATGGTGTTGTTGGTGCAGGGTCTGAGCACAACATTGACCTTGGTTTACAGCTTCCTACTCTCCAAAATGAGACAGATGCTCAAGAACCTAAAGATCAATAGAAATTTCATAAAATCACTAGCAGCAACAGCATCACTTTTATTTTACTTCTGATTTTAGAGCCTTTAGGAAATCACATTTTCAAGTGTTTCTTTACTCCTGCAATGAAGAAATACAATCCTAAAAAAAAAAAATAAGAATCTGAGACTCTCACACAATCACATGACTCTTATAGCGGGGAATTCAGGAAATAAAACACTAAATATGGGACTCTCTACCAAAAAAAACCCATGAGAGTCACCAGAGCCACTGGACTCACACTGTTGTATGTTGTGATAGCAGAACATTTTACAACTCTCAACCAGAGAAAAACGCAAAACAAGATAATCAAAAAAGCTTTGTTCTTCTGGTTCACCAACAAGTAGCACTTTAGCTAACCTCTTTTATTTAAAAAAACACAGTTATTTCCCTTAAAACTCCTTTTGCATGTAACCCAAGGAGCAAGATATAATTTGCACGTAACCTTCGCATTGTAATTTACAGCAAAGAACTTGGTTGGCTGCCAGCCTAATAATCCTAAACCCTGCAGAATGAAACAAAGACATTAATATTATTTTTATTAAGCTGGTAATAAGGCAGAATGAAGCAGAGTTTAAAGCAAATGCAGGTGGAGGAGATTTTATGCCAAAGCATTAAGCGCATTGCTTGAGCGTGGTCGGTCCCAGCTCAAGAAAAGACACTTGGGAGGTGCAAGCAAAATTCCTTCCTTTTAGGTGTTAGTCTTGAGATACACACAGCCCTTCCTTTTTCACTGCAGTCAACGGGAGCTAGGTCCAGATGCACCTTGAAAAGATTAGTTTTCATGAATCTTTTTATCTGTAAGCTCTCTCCATGCTCTATGCCACTTTGGAGGAAACTCCCTGAGTTTTAATGCCTTTGATTTCATGATGCTCATCAGAAAAAATCCAACACAGACGGAAATACCAGATCTAACAAATTTATAGGTGCCTGTGAGGTGACTCTGGTGGTTAGCTGTTAGCTTTTGAGACAACGCAGTTATCTCACCTATGTTGTACCTGGTTTTCCAGAGCTGTACTGTTTGCTTGGTCTTGTGTTAGGTCTGTCATTTCTTTTCAGATGTCTTCAATGCACAAGGACAACTCAAAGATTACCAGATTATTTTTCTGGGCACCTGTATACCACTTCTGTTTCGTTGTCTAGGCATGAATTGTCATGGAACTCCTTCTGTTTAATGCTGTGTTTGGATTCAGGCTGCCGATTAAGACCTTAATTTAGGTGTCCAGGTGTAGGATGTTTCTACTTCTGCATTGGATATCTAGACTTGGAGCTTGCAGGCAGTGGAGCTCAGTCTAGCACAGGAACAGAGTTAGTGCCATTTGAGAAGATAAAATTCTCCTCCAGATCCCACATCAAGTGTGCCAGCCCAACATGGATGTCTGGGATCTCCCTACAGCACCTCCAATGGCACCTGGTACATGGTTTTGTGCAACAGAATCCTGACACTACTCTGTACGATCAGAGGATTCATCTCACCCTAAAGCTGGTATGTACACTTGGGTGGGTGAGTCGTTCTCTTGTGATTTGTAAGACATTTGTACAGTTACACAACAGGATGTGACACACAAGCTATAGAAGATACCCTACTCCGATGAAAGGGAACCAGCTGCCTATGGTAAGCAGTTGAATCAAGATACCCATTGATTATAACATGAGCTCGAACACCCAGAGAACAGGCAGACACAAACACATGGCTAGATAGGGATCTAAGACCCATTCCTGAAATTATCAGTAGAGAACATCTCACACCATGTGTCTAAATTCTTTATGTATCAAAACAAGAAGTAGGATCCATTGTAGATGTCTCCACCTTGACCAGTCACCCGTATTCCCTCCTGTAGTCAGTGCAGATATACCTGTTATGGTCAACCTAGTCTACAGTGTAATTCGTCTCATTCTAAACTAAAGTAAAATTGGACAGATGAAACCAGTTCCTCAAAAGTGCTCCCATTTCTTTTGGTTCAGCATAAAGGGAAGCCAGGCTGTGCAGTTCAGCTGAAGAGGTCTTCATTGTGTAAAGCTATTGAAAGCAATTGATCTAGAGATAATGAAGTCTAGATTTCTGTGGAAAAAATAGAAAATCCAATTCTGACTTATTTTTAGGCTGTAGGTTCCATTTAAAAAAATGGAAACCACATACCCACTTGAAACATAAAATTTCACAAATGTCGTAAATAACAGACCCACTTTTCACATCCGTAGCTCTGTCACCGTCCCCACTCAGCAGAAAGGGTTGTAACACACAAGCTTTTACCCTCCTTTGGGCTTTAAATCAAAAGCCTAACCTGAAACGAGGTGCCTCCTGGCGTTAGCAGTGGCACAGCACTTCGGGTGCTGGAGACTGTGGTCCACAAAAAAGTGTCATGGGTAATGAATATATTTTTCATTATATTGATCTAACCCCCCCTCTGTCTCCAAGAAGAGCCCACGAGCCTAGATTCACTTTTCAGTGCCCTCCCTCTGTTTTGGGGAGCACAAGGCTGGCAGAGTGGTTCCCTGAGCTGCCCCACGGAGCCGTTGGGTGTACTTGCTTAGAAAACCAAATGCTCCCCTATCTGTGCATGCCCTGACATGCTGACGCCTCCTTCTGGGTTATCTGTAGGTCATGGGAACCATAATGTATATTTAAAACCCAGCAGGTCTGCTGAAAAGCTCAGGGTAAGGAGTTAGCCAAGGGAAATTGTCACAGTCCCCTAATCTCCACTTACAATGTTGATTTGAGCTACTATTTCCACCGCTCCAGAAGTGCAATTGTCAGTGTGGTACCAGGTCATGGTATTTATATCGCATGCCACACACTTCATGTGTCGTGGAAACAGGCTACAATATCTACTCACCAGCCCTCCTTCCTTTCTTTTTTTTTTTTTTTCCCTTTTTTTTTTCTTCACCCCTCCCTTTCTGTTTCTGGTTTCCCTTCACTCCTTTTAGCTCAGAAGGGTTTTAAATAGAAACACCCTCAGCACAGCACATCGCCTCGCCGTGACACCGTGTCTTGATGGACAAGAGACGCTATGCCCCGAGCTACAAAGCAACCAATGAAAAACCAGGAGATTCACCCAGAGAGGCAATGAGATTTTCTTAAAACTCAACTTTTTTGCACAAAAAAAATAATTTCACAACCATTTTAACACACGCTTTGGTCAATTAGGTATTGAATGCAGCAGAAAGAAGAGAGGGTAGAAAGCTGATTGCAGTCAGCATCTCCAAGTTCGTTTAGGATAAAGCAGAGGGGAATTCTCTTTATAGTCCCCCCATCCCATTTACAGTGAACTTACCTGAATCAAAATAAAACTCTAAAACAAGTAATGAAAAGAAAGCAAACCAAGAAAATTTCAAAAAATACAACAATTTCCAAAAATTGCTGCTGAAAATTTTGCAACCTAGGTGGGCAAGCAGTGAGGGAATAATAAATAGTACTAAGCTGCAAGATTTTAGTTAGGTAACTAGTTTTTCCCTAGTTTCTTGTTGTAATGAAAGAGTCAGGTTCCTCCAGATGATGCAGTAGAAAATTATGGGAAATTAGGCGAGTGTCTGAATCCTCCTCAGGAGCTTATAACTCATCACTGACTAGAAAAGCAGATTAAATCTTAGTTGTATAGACATTCGTGTTCGAGAGGTGCCTAGAGAGAGGAAGACGCCCACATGAATGTTCAGTGACTGTACCTGACAAGCGACATTTTCTTATTTTACAACATTTTTAAATTCAGTTTTCATGTCTGGAAGAGAAAGAGTAGAATTCACCATTCCTTTCAGATCGTGTTGATTTGAACTATCTTACATCTTCAGCAGTTGTAGTCAAACTTTGATTGTTTTCAATTACCAACAGCTTCCACCAAGTTCTCTTTGAGTGCATTACTACATGACTGCATATTTAAATGTATATATTTTTCTGATTTAATTAAAGCCAGGAAAAAAAAAAAAAAAAAAAAACCCACAACTAGTTAGGGAAAAATATATCACAGATCACCAGCAACCTTATTTCTGACCAAAAAAAAAATTGGTTTATGTGGTCATTCTAAATTTGGAGAGAATATTGGATTTTGGTGGAATATTTTATTTCTTTCTTGGAGTGAGACTAAATACAGAAATAAATGTTGACATTGATGCAGATTACACTATAAAAAAGCAAAAATCATCTGTTGGCTGCAATTTTCTAACGCATTGTCTGCTAGCTAGGAAATGAAGTGACCAAGCTTCTAGTCTTGATTCTGCCAGTGACTTCTCCTGACAGCTGGAGGAGTTGTACCAGTGCCATCTTCTTATTTCTTGCACATATAGATGCATGCATGAGTGTAGTTGTATGTGTGAATTTTTTCCCCCTATTTTTTATGAATCTCTTAACTAAAATTTTTCATATCCCTGCTGTATGTTTTACTTATTTTTAAAGCTATCCACTCTTCGTAGTACCCAGCGTGTTTTGTTAACCGCTCTCTGAGGATACTTCTTAGAAAGAATCATTATTTGCCCTGTGGTCATATCTTGGCTTGGGACCTGCCTCCTTTGAGGAGGTTAAAAATGCTGGAGACCTTTTGCTAGAAAATATATGCAAGGGACAGATAAAATTTTATGTAGCAAAACATAAATAAATTTTCTTTCTTTTTTTTTTTTTTTGCCTGAGCAAGAGGTGCAACACACAGATTCTTGTTCTTGTTGGGTTTTGCTAGAGAAGGCAGTGAGGATGCGTGCATGTGTTTCTGCATGCTCCAGGAAAGCTTGGTTATGGATCATCTGCTATGACCATTGAGATGTTTATTGTCACTGTCTTTTCGTTAGATTTCTTCCTCTCTTTTCCACTCAATTCTCCTTTCAAACAGAAGAAAAAAAGAAAGTCATAAGAATTAAACCTCCTCTTGTTTTCTGGTTTCATCTCCTTTTCTTCTTGTTCCTTTAGTTTTGGAAATATCATAGTCACGGCTCAGAGAGCATCAAAGTAGTCTGCTTTTGTTGATTTTCACGCAACAATTCCAAGGAAATTTCGGGGGAGGGAGGAGAAGAGGGACAGAAGGGGAGGGGACGGTGCTATGTAACCCTGCCCTGAGCTGCAAGGTAACATGGGAGGTATCGAAATAACCTAAAAGGTACTGAATGAGAATGGCAGGAAGGCAGGAAGGATTCAGGAAAGGTAAGAAGAGGAGTTTTAAGCTGGAAAATACTCAGATTTGCTTCTGTGGACTGAGCTCTAACTGGAGGCACCATATCTGACGATCCTTTTTTCTTTCCTATGTAGTGCTCTGTTTGCTTTGAAGTGAATCCCAATAAATACTTGCTCAGAAGGCTGAATACCCCTGGAAATATCCAGTGAAGCAACAAACAGATCTGCAAAGGGGAGGAAGAAGGGAGAAGGCAGGGAGCAAAGCAAAAAAAAAAAAAAAAAAAAAAAAAAGTCCAAGTTTGGGTTCACTTGGTTTATTGTCTTTCTCTTTCTGCTTCTGTGTTTTCCCTCTTTATGCCTATTAGCTGCGGTCTATTTATACTCTAGACTTTGCACAATGTACCATGCTTTGTAAGCCCTCTGTATTGTATTTTCTGAAGCAACTGAGTTCAAAGTGAACTAATTAAATTCCTTACATGCTTGACTGTGGGCTAGGTTTGATATACCATGGTATAGAAAACATTCTCTCCTCCTCCCACTTGGTAGCAAGGAGATAGTAGGCTTCTACTGGTGCATTTTAAACCAGTTTCTGTGTTGTCCCAGTAAGAATAAAGACCTTTTGCTAGCCTTCCACACTAGCAAATTAAAATGAAATGCGTCAGAGCTTGAATTGATGCTGCACATCATGAACTGATCTTCCTCCAGTATTCTCATTATGATCTTTTGTCTCTCTAGGTTCCTGTTCCTTGAATATCCTAAGATCAAGCCATGCCATTTGATGCCGTGAACCCTGAAGATGGCTAAGGGACAGCAAATGAAACAGAGAAAGAGATGCAGATATAAACAGACCACGGTGCCTAGCAGAATACCAGTAGTACTTCTGGATTTACCATAACCAGCTTGCAGCCATATATTTAATGTCAGTCAAAGAGCAAGGAAGAGTGAGAAATAGTCTGTGTGCTGGTTTCACTCTCCTGAAATTTGAAAAAAATAACAAAACAAGGTGAACATGAATAAAAATGCTCCCTTTTGAGAGTGGATTTATTTGACCCTAACTGGGGACAACTCAAATTGACAATGGTCTGGGTGCAGGTCTTGTGTTAAAGTTGCCATGAAACTGCAGCCAACTGTGGAATATCAGAGGTAATGTTGAGTTTGGGTATCGCGGATTAATATCCAAGCAATCTGGACATAAACAAGGTGGTCCAGAGGGAGATAGGGTGTCCTGGCACGGGTGTCCTTATGAACCTGGAAGGGTCTGCCAGTTCGGGTAAAGCATTGTGGAAGGAAGTATATTCCAGAGAAGTTTTTTCCATGGATTCCTGTATCTTTCAAATTTATGAGCCAAACCCAGTGCAAATTTTTGTGCAGCAGAACCCCGGGCCAGATCAGGGAGCCAATCTGGGTCAACACTATTTTATTTTGCTTTTCTTTTCTATTCTTTACTTTTCTATTACTTCTCTCATTCCACCTCGCAGATACATAAATGTTTGGGCTGGCAGAAGGGAGCGGGAGCAGGCATTGGTGGGGAAAGACAGAATTGCTTCTTTTTGCAGTAAAATGCCAACTTGCAGTGGGTTACAGAGCATTTAAAACTATATTCTGCATAAAAAAGACCTTTCCAAGGCTGAGCTGGCCTGCTTAGGGCCAGTCAGGTGGTTTTGTACCCAGAGTACGGTTTATTCACCAAAAAAAAAAAAAAAAAAATCAAAAAAATATGGAGGCTTGAGTGTATACTTAAAACCTTTCTCCAAACATCCGGCATTAGAAAAGTATGTATGAGTCCTGCCCACAGCGACTCAGCAAACCATATTTTCCACGAACGCATTTGATCGCAAATATGAGAAACGTATGGGGATCTGATGCTTCTATTTTCCTCGTAGGGGGGGGAAAAAAAAGCACAGAACGCATATATCAAATAATCAGAATCATTACAAAATAAATACAAACCAGCCAGTTGGCAAGCGCAGTCGTTCACGAGATGTTTCTGACTAATACTGTCCAGAACCACCAGCTTAATGTTGTGTATTAAAAAGAAACAACAACAAAAAACCCCATAAGCACTCGTGTGACCTACCATGGTTGTCTTACTGAAGAGAACAGCTTCACATTTGCTTTGAATTATTCAGTGCATGGTCTGAAAAGTAATTTCTTCTTTTTTCCCCCCTCTTTTCCTTCTTTTTTTTTTTTTTTTTGCATTGTTATTCTATGTGTTTCATTTTTTTTTATGTTTCTCTCTCCGAATTCTTAATCCTTCTCTGTATCCTCCAGTCCTATTACAGCATTACAGTAATGGGTTGCTCTTTTTGTTCAATTTATAGCGGGTCAGCAAATGTTTTTCTCCCCACCACTTATGATAAAGCACCGTGTTCTGTAGCAGGGAATAACGGATGAAATCCACTGTTATACGCCTCAGCTGAAGGGGGCACACCCTGTCTGCAGAGACTTTTACTCCTCACATCTTATTTAAATTTCATCTAAGAAGCACTTAATAAAAAGCAGTAACTTTTCTTATATGCTTTATATACATTAATAAAATCCCAATATTATACAGCCTGAACAGCTGCTTGCAGGCTTTCACATAAAGATGCCATTAGCTACAGCGTGCTGAATTTCAGACCTGCATCTCTTTACTTACTTGATTCCCTTACCTAAGGGAATGTTTCTACTACTCTCCAGACGTTGAGATTTGGGTACTTCCTGGGACTGACTTATTTTGAACCATTCAGGGCAGACTGAAGCACAAATCCCAGTTCTTGGGCTTCCAGTACCTTCTTCCATTCACTGGGCCATGTGGCTTCCTTCCCAATTCCTTCTCAATTCCTTCCTAATTAGTCAAAGTGCTTAAGAACATAAGGATGGGAATAATTATCCTTCTTAGTCCATTGTCCTTCTTTCAACAGTGGACTGCAATAAACTATTTCAGGGAAAGTGCATAAAAAAAAGAAGGAAAGCAGAGAGCTCATTTCTTTCAGATATCTGCTCAGGGCGTGATGCCACGTGATACATTTCTAGTCAATAGTGATATTTCCCTTGCTATTGGATGTAGTTCCTAGAACTAGGCAACACTTTAACCCTAAGACAAAGAAGTCTACATGTGGGTGTCTAGCTGTGTACTAGAAGCTCAGTGCAGTTGCTCAAAAATAAGCATCTAATACCATTTTGGACCCCAGCTCCAGAAGGGTACAGGACCACAGGACCTCGTGTCTTATCTACCAACCCCATACAGGCGTGCCACAGAGTATTCAAATGGCACTAGGCCCCTAAGTTTAAATAAATCCTGGTTTTAGTTATATCAGCAAACTTGGGGACCATAGGATTCAGATAATTCATTTTGGTTAAGTTCCTTGTTGACTCAAGATGTTCTTTCACCGTGAAGAGCTCAGCTTAGGAGTAACTGCTCAGCTGTCAAAGCTAGTTTTAAGGAATTGGTATCTGAAGATAAAATAATCAATCATTTTGAGGGTATTCTTTGTGGTTTTTTTTCTGTTTGAATAAAGGAAATATTGCCACTCAGAACTTCTGATCTCCATCCTTCTTTAGAGGCATAGCAGTATGTACTGACATACAGAATTTTGGCTGGTACAGGAGTTAAAACATTTTGTTATGGATCCAGGAGTACTTGCTCTAGACTCTCACAGAACTTGTTCCAAAGATTTCCCCAGCTAACTGAGCTATAAATGAATGGCTGACCCTTGGAATTGCCCAGTCAAAGGTGGCCAAAAGCTCCCAGACATTGACTAGCGTTGAAACCACTCCATATGCCTTCTGCCTGCTAATGTGTCCTGGTAGCCAGGCATGGGTGGTGGGATTTTGTCTTAACTGTGTATGATGAAAGCCAACTCTCCAGTTAGGCAGGGAAAACTAAATTATGGCAAGCTATGGTACAAGTTAAGAGAAAGAAACAAGCCATCCTATTTCTTCTATCACATTTAAGATTTCAGTAGGCCCTTGGGGAGGTCAAAAGTGTGCTTTTGGGGAGGGCAATTTCTGAGAAATCTGATGCTACTAGAATCAAAGAATCACAGAAAGGCTGTTTGGAAGAGGCAACCAGAGTCCTCCTAGCCCAAATTCCCAACTGGGCCAGGACTGCAGTCATACATCAGGTCAGCCATGACTTTGCCTGTCTATGGCTTGCAAACCTCCAAACCTCCATCCAGAGCTTCTCCGGATACCCAGCTCTGGTGCTAAACTACACTGAAATTATTTTTTTTCTTTCTGTCCAGGTTAAACCTCTCAAACCAAAACCATTGCCCCTTGTACCATGTAGCATGATTAAGAAGAATTTTGATTTATCATTGTTTTCTAGCTGTAGTCTCCACCCAACATACAAGTTTAGCTCCATCGAGGTCGTTTCAGAGGATGTGTGCATATTGGGAGCCCTGTAACTCACTCTTCCAAATCCATCCTGAACTCAGTACACAAAAGCAAGTGCAGTGCTACAGACACAGCCTCGACAGCACTGAGTAACGAATAATTGGTTTTTTTGGTAGTCCAGGCATTCACTTTCTAATGTGCTACATTATTATGTGGTTTACCTTATTTACAGTAAGAGTGAACTGGTGGCACTCAGATTTATTCCTACTTCACATTCAACTTGGCACTCCCCGTTACTCCCAGGTCCTTCTTCTCCAGACTAACATTTAGCCTGTCACTTTCCAGTCTATAACCGCATACGGCAATAACTCAGTTTGACATTTCCAAACTCAGAAACACTTCTAATTGAATATGAAGCTAGACTCTGAGATTGCATTTATTCCTATCTCTTGCAACACCAAGGAGTTCAGTCACTTCTTGGCCCTCCAGGCCCCCATGGATTTCATTATGGAAACTCAATACCCACAAGGAATATTTGCTTCATAAAAATGTGAACTTGGTCAGTAGGTCTTACTCCTGCTGAGGAACCCTCTGCATCTTTTTTGTCTTGCAACAACATTGAAAAAGAAAAAAAGAGTCTTCTTCCTCCCCAGATGCCTCAGTCTTTTATGACAGAAGACTTGCTTAAGTGTTTTTGAAAATTTGATCCCAGATTCATATAAACTTGAGATCAGCCCTGAAGTAATTCCAAGGCAAAGGGAGGGAAGAAACAATCAGACTTTGCTGTTCAGAAGGATGGGGGTGGGGAAAGAGGACAATTAAATGGGAATTATTTTGCTCTGTGGTTAGTCACCGGGGACTGTTCTGATTACGTAACCTAACTTAAATGTTGACCTTTATGTTGTCAGTGTAAAAAACAAACATATTAAGCATGGCCTTGGGTTCCTGTACAAGATACAACAAATTGAGGCAGAGAGAGAGAGAGATTGAGTATTCTGGGGCCAAAGGAAAGACTAGATTGATGGATGAGGCTCTGGGGAAGGCAGTGTTAAGATTTCTTGTCTTTTCTGAAGACCTCAGTGTTCCTACCTGAAAAAAAAAAAAAAAAAAAGAACAAAAAAAAAGGGAGATTTCTCATATATGTGTGGTTGTTGCATACAAGTTTCTCTTTTCCCCATTTTTTGTTTTGAAAGAGGGGAAAAAAAAATCCCCCTCAGATTTTTATTAGGCATCTTGCCAGACTTCTGTCATCACCAGGAAAATGGTTCCTTCAGCAGACACATCTGGGCAACTTCACGCCCACTCCCGATGTAAGCTGTCAAATCCTGTCCCAGATAGCAATGAGAATGGTTCACCATTCCTAGAGGAAAAAAAAGAGTAAGATTTTCTTTTATTTAATTGGAAAGTGGGTGTATATAGGAGGAGAACAGATAATTTCTTAGAGATAACATCTTCAATGGCCCATCTATTTGGTCCATCTTCCTTGTTGTCCCGCCTCCTATCACAACTCCCTTTTCCTGTTTTTTTTTTTTCATTCTGTCCCTGGAATCACATTAATATATGTATATATAAACTTTGCAGATCTATTGAACTGTCTACATAATTAAAGGTTTTGTGTCTAGATTGAGAAAGAAGGAGACACACACAGAATCATAGAATGTATAGGTATATACTGTATAAGGGGGATATATGTGTAAATATATATGCATGCTGTATACACATATGCTGCAGCATACAGCTTAATAATATGAGTGCACAGCGTGTGTAAACCATGTCCATGTAGCTACAAGAGATGAAAAACAATGACTAGGAGCATGCACATGCACATACTGGTTTATTTACAGATAGCCCCAGCCTGCTCGAAGAAGGGTTTTCTCCTACTTGCCCAGCCTCCAGCTGGGGCCAGGAGATTTAATATGACACAGATGGCCCCCTTCTGCCTCTTCGCTCCAAGGGAAGCAATCCATCTCAGCTCATCAGCCCTCCTTCCCCCGACCAGGAGATACAAGGAGTCAAAGCCTCTCTTGGTCCTTGCTCTGCCCTCCTGGTCCCTGGCTCCTCTCCCGGAGGATCAGGAGGAGCTCTCACCATGTGCTTGGCCAGGCATGCGGCGAGGGAGCAGAGGGGTCCCGTCATCTCTCCCCTCCTGCTCGGTGCGTGTCCAGAACTTGCTGTGAGCTCTGTCCCATCAGCTAGATGCTTGGCAAGGCTTGCTTTGAGCAGCACTGGAGACCCTAATTGAAAATGCATGTTGCTTTATAATCCCTTTTATTGGCATTTACTTTCCCTGTGGAATAGCAGGACAGCAATAATATACAGTGTATTACTTTTACACAAAAAAATAGATTTCCACTTACCATTAATTTCTTCTTTCTTGTTTTTAAGGAAAAGCAAAGAAATCACCAGAGTGTTTAAAATGTATATTAAAACAATATATTTCATCTTTGTAACCAAACTACCCGAAGCGCACACACTCTGCTTTCAAACAGGTAGCAGTAAGTACCAGTTCTCCATGAAAAATCCTGTTGACAGGGGCTGTATCTCCAGCTCCTGCAAACTAGCAAAGCTCTGCTGAAGTCAATGAAGCCATAGCAGCTTATGCCGGTAAAAGATTTGGCCTTTGGAGTTCCCTTTGCTGGTTCCAGAGTGGTTAACAGAAAAAGAAGAGAGTTGCCCACAGCCCTGAAATGGCCCCTGAAGGTGTAAGCGATCCTCCCCACCGCATCAGGCAAAGCCACACAAGCACACAACAGCCACCTGGCTGTCACAGATCCAGAAAAAAGTCTCTCAACCAAATCAGAGTGCAGAACCATAAGATTTTTTTCTTTTCTTTTATTTTTTTCTGGAAGGAGCTATGGAGATCATTTGGTCTAGTCCCTGTCTCAAAATCAGGCTAAGATCAGGATGCTCAGGGCAGTGCTCAGGGAGGTTTTAAAGGAGATTAGGTATCCTCTCAGTGTATGTAATTTATTCCTTACCTGCTCAAAACTGAAGTGGCTTCATTGTCTTGATTTGCATCCTCTGAGCAACCATTCCCCTTGGATCCTGCAGCTCCCTTTGCATTTACAAATGAGAGCTGCGCTGTATTCTTTGATTGGGGTGGCAATAGGTTAAGTGATGGAGATACAGCACAAGGTTGTAGCTGAGGAAGGCAGCTTCCAGAAGAGCTCTCCCATGAAGCATCTACCCAGTAGTGTGGAGTTACAGCCTCATGCAAAACTGCTCTAAGTGGGTTTTGTAAAGGGAGATGAGGGAACCAGGACTGACTCTTGCCCCATGCATCCTAAATACAACCCAACAGACCCAACTGTGATGATTTCAAACAGCTGAAGATCCCATCCCAGTTAGTTTGCTAGAATGACAGTAATCATTGATTTCAGATTTCACCTTGCTGACTGCAGTTTTGTTATGCTAATTAATCCTAAACAAAAGTGAGTAACCCACTCCTTTCAGCAGCTTTGGGCTGAAAAGAAAAATCAACACTGACTTCTCTAACCCCAGCACCTCTTCCTGATGCTATCAAAGACACCATTGTTTATAGTGTATTCTTTTATTTTTTTTAATTTGGAAGATGTTAAATAATGCAGACCACAACAATATGTAACATCTCCAGGCTCTTCCCTTAGATGTTCTCAGCCTCTAAAAGCTTTGTCTCACGGCATCCTTCTGAGTAAGTAATATTGTAGTGTGCCGTGGTACCTACGTTTTTATGAAGGCCATCCAGACTTTCCCATGTCACAAACCATAGAATCACAGAGTGGTTTGGGTTAGAAGGGACCTTAAAGATCATCTAGTTCCAACCCCCTGCTGTGGGTCGGGATACCTTCCACTAGCCCAGGTTGCTCAACTCCCCATCTGCAACCAGTTGCAGGTGCCTTCCTTAGACTTTTCTCCTGAGGATGAGAGAAATTGAGTTGGAGGAGATGTTTAAGAGAAAATGGTTCAGTTGTCTTGGAAGAGGGTAGCAAAATGGATTATTTATGAAGATAATGGGGAAATTATACAACTATTTTAATAGCATAAGTAGCATAAATCACATGTAGGTATGAAGAACTGCTGCCTCCTTATACACTAAATTGAGGTGAGTCCTTGGGGACAGTTTGGAAGCCCACCGAAGCCTGTGGGAGTCTTTGCATGGGTCTTTGGATTGGATTATAATCCTTTCCTGGACAGAGCTTTGTCATGAAGCACTAGGCTGGGATTTAACATGCATTTTTGAAGTGTTTCAAAATATCACCAATAAAAAAGACATATCACAGCAGCTTTTCAGGTGAGCTAAACCACTGTGTTCCAGGCTGATAGAGCTCCTAAAAGCCCTTCTTGAGTATTTCTCAGCAGTCATAACTGGGACTATTGCCCTTGCAAGTTATTTTCCCCATCATCATTACAGTGCACTTGGGGTCCATAAAGACATATTTCAATAAATAATATATGTAGTACTACGGGAAAATAAAATAACAAAAATATCCCCAAAACACCTAGGACATTAAAAATACAGGAGGAAGAAAAAAAATCCCACCACTGAATAATAAAATAAGTTTGAAATGAGAGGCAAGGGGGTTTAAAAAAACATTATACAAAAAGAGTTCCTTAAACTTGAATATTAGGCATGTCCGTAATATGGATGGAAAAATGGCTGGATAGACGAACAGGTCGTCATCCAGTGCTTAAGAATAAGAACTAGAATTTCCAAATCAGAGAGCTTAGTAAATCTTCCATCTTACAATTTGTTGTCAATGTGCAGGTCTCGATAAGCAGATCCTAGCAATGGAAAACACAATTCAACAGAGAATAACTCTACGTCCAGAAGTCTGAGCACAAAGGACACAAATCATTGCTGGGAGACAGAAAAAAAATGAGAATGGTATCAAAAGCCATCAAAAGCGTATATAAAAATAATAATATTCTGATTCCTTCTTCTAAGGTACAAAAGGGTTGTGAGAAATTTAATTCTTCCTCTCTCAGACTCAGAGATTTCAAGGAGGTAAAATAATTTTGTGCCGTTAAAAATCTTGTCCAATAGTTTCCAGCAATTGATGGAGCCTCTTACGAAGTTTTACTTCACCATCTCATCACTAAATTTTTGTATATTACTTTTTTTTTTTTTCCCCCCCCAGATATGTACTTTCTTTGGGAAGAAGAAAACTTCCAAAGAAAGTGAATGGAGACTTTTCTGTGTTTGGGAGGGTTTGTATAAATGGTGTTTTAAGTTGAAGGAGGTTACAAAGATAGAATATCTTGAAAGGGAGAAATATTTTTGGAAGCTAGCAGCAAAAAATACAGAGTGGGACAATATTAACTTTAGTTGACGAGTATCTGAGGCTAGAGCTGAGAACTTTTATACAAGCTGAGGTCTTCTGAAGTCTTTTGAATGAGAGTGGGGGATGTTTTTACATGCACTAATTGAGATATACCATGTTTCCAAAATTCGCAAATAAGAAAGTCTGACAGTTAATCAGAGGTCAATGTCAGTAGGAGAGAGTTCATGGAAGATTTATTGTTGCTTTTTCATACAGACCTTTAAGGGTAGAATGATTTCACACTTTTATGAAGCTATGCTCTTCCTTGCTAAATGAGGTTCATTTCAGGAAGAAGAGTTGGGATGCATGCATATGTACCATCCCAAAGGTCTTCCATGCACCCTTAAGGACATTGTTAGAAAGTTTAGGTGGTATAAAAAGCCTTGGGTGGGAAAGTCTTGCTTTAGATATCTCCAGGTTTGATGTCTAATGTGAACCAATTATTTACATTACTCCATGTTATATGGGAAAAAATAAGCACTGGGAAAGCATGGGTTTAATCTTCTTCTTAACTACCTAGCTCAGGACAGGATGATGTCTTCTCTAAAGGTCTTTACCCTCTTCACTGACTCTAGCCTGTACAAATGCCCAAGTCTACCCTTAGTCAAGAAGATCCAGATAAAGTGAATCCAATCTTATGTTCAGCTTGTCTTTATTTTGGTGCTTTTCACCTGTGGATAACCTCTTGTTGATTCTGATCTGTCTGGCTTTGTGAGCCCTTAATTCCCTTTCAGTGTCTGAAAAAATCAGGTTAAGGCTCAATTAATGCTGAAAAACTCTGAGGGTGGCAGATACCAGCATAAAAAGAGGCAGGAGAAGAGAAGAGGCTTTCGTTTAAAAATAAAAAGTTTAAAGATTGATTTCCGTCTCTTCGTTTACAGGTCAAAGCAAACCCAATGTTCCTTCAGTGTCCAAAAATCACAGACATTTCAATTTCAGCACGAGGGAGACGTTACCAGACACTATAAATCAAGGAGCTGGGCTGCAGGGGAATGTCACGAGTCCAACCGTGCAGTATGTACGTCAGTGTGGCGGGTAACGGAGCGAGGCAGCGCGGCCAATGGAGTTCATGTGCCTTGTAAATATTATTATTACATAGCATGGAGCCTCAGCGGGCGTAAAGCTTGAAGTCAGGCTTGCAGTTTGTTTTCATAATTTGGAAACCCATTGCTTCTGCGGGGGAATGTGTTTTTCTGTGTGTGTGGTGGTGGACACCCCAGATGACTGTCAGGGGTGTGACCATGAAATACTTTGGAGGCCACGTCATGGGACTGAGTAATTTAATGAAGCTGTTGTGCAAAGTCAGGGATTTGAGGGATTCTAAAGATGAACCATAGCACATGTACTCTGGTTTGATAAAGTGGTTTGCTAATGTTTTCTGGCAGTGTGTAAATCTGATTGTGGTGTGTCTGCTAACTGGCAGAGAGGAGAGACTTGCCATTGATTCTACTGCCCTTGTTGGTACCTTCCACCCCGTATTTGAGCGACACTTTGACGAAAAATAATGCATTGCCCCCCAAAAAAGGAAGAACCAAGCAACTAAGAAAAAGACAAATACTTCTTCATGGTATTGTTCCTATTTTTCAGTGCGATTTTTCAGCAGACGTAATGCTTCCATCAAAATGAGAAGACCCTAGAAGAAGTGGTAACCTGAGGAAACTCGGTGGCCAAAGAACACATTAAAGTTTAATCTCAGGTTCAGGAGAATAACCAACTGCTTTTGTCACTCCCTTGACAGTGTCCTGAGAAGAGAATGGAAAACTTCCAACAGACCTCAAGTGTTGCCTCCCTATTAAAAAATAAATAACATATTTTTTATTCTTAGAAATTTCTCTGGAAATGGGAAAAATATTTCTAACCTGAGTATGTAGAAATTGAACTTAAGCTGCACCATAGAAATATGAGTAATTGCTGGTGGACACTAAATTGGAAGAACAATAATTTTGAAATCCACACGAAAGGTTTTGATGGGTCAGGGCAACAAAGGACAGCAGTCCATTCCTAGTCAATCAGATATGGATTCTGCTTCAGTTTGTAACAAGTTAGGTGATTATTTCATTTCTGTTACAATGGGTTTCTCCAACTAGACATTATCTTTAGGGAGGGAACCCTGTCCGCCCAGTTATAGGCTCATTATCCTACCATTCATATAACATGATCCTCTCGAATTTATGGTGAAGATGACCGTAAATTTTAACCAGAATAGTTTATATAGAATCTGAGGCAAGGCTGGCAGGAAAACCTGTGTGTGCCAGAGAAGTCATCTCTTTTTATAGCCCTTGTCACAAACATTAATGAATAGAGACTTTCTCAAGTCAAACTTTTTTCTTTTTTTTTTTTAATAATGGGTCTTTTATGAGCTCCAGGCCAGCTCACCTAAAATTTTTGAAAGTTCTCAGGTGGTTTCATCCTGAAGTGGTGAACAGCTAATCACAAGGAAGATTTTACTGTTAAGAGATGGATGGTAAAAACTATTCCAAAGATTTCACTCTTGTTGAATTGAATTCAGATCATATCCTTGTTTTAGCTTCCAATTGCAAAAGCAAATTCTTTAACAATAATTCAGATAAAAATAGCTCCAAATATATTCAAATCCACTGCTGTTTCATCCAGTTATGAGTATAAGGCCTGGTTCTGACTAACACTAAGGCATCTTTCTGCAAAGAAAGGGAGCCTACAAGCAGCACAGATATAACGTTAGAATTAGGTCTGAAAATCCCTACATTTAAAAAAATAAAATGTCATGGATGTCTTGAGCTATTATTTAGGCTCATCAGTGTCACTGTGACATAGATTGTGACTTTTTTTCCCCCCAAGAGGTTGACTTTGGAGAATATATGAATTCACTAGATACTTCCCTGTCTTACTGTTGAAATTCATTCATGTTACAGGGCATAAAGATGTCTGAACCGAGATTTGAGGCCACTATGCAAACCAGAAACACACAGCTAATCTCAGTGCTTCCAGGTTACAAAAACAGGGCAAACCACAGGTGAGAACTGCTAATTTTTTTTTTTTCATCATTTCAAAACTTGAGCACCAAGGGACTAATTCAAAACCTGCCAAGAGGAAAGCAATGGAGAGCTTTGTATTGAGGTCAGTGGGTTTTAGATCAAGCCTCAGAAGCAGCTGACAGCTGCAATGACCCCCAGGTGAACTTCACGCTCTGGTTGAAACATCCACGCTTGCCATGACTGCCTACCCGTTGAGTCATGTCTTTGCTCAGCCTTCGTTCTCCTACACCGAATTCTTGCTGCCAGCAGGTCCGGCAGAGAAGTGTGTGGTTTTCCAATTGCTATAGGCTGCTGTCCAGTCATCAGTTCAACCTTTCGAGAGCCCTGCCCTGCAAAATTCATAGCCGCTGAATCACACCTATGAGCTCAGCTCCTGCATCAAAGACATAATGGCTGTGGAATTCCTCTGCCTAGGGAAGGAAATAGTGGAGTCCACATAGTTTATGTCTCTTGTAGCTGGGAAGCATTAGGGCTGTCATTCCACCTGATGGACAGCTCTTCTCCCAAATACCCATCATACTACCCTGCAAGTAGAGGCAACTTTGTGTTTTCTGATCTCAAAGAGCTATGAAAATATTAATTAATCATATAAAAAAGTTATATTTTTATATACACTAATACTTGTTTCCTTAGATTATACTTGTTTCCTTATATAATATAATAATAATGCATATAATTCCTTATAATATAACAACTGTTTAGCAATTCAACTACTTTGTCAAAAATATGAACAATAACTGTTAGAAAGCAAGAGTCTTCTGCCCAATGAACAGTGAGTGTCTGAGAGAGACACGGATACTGAATCTTGATCGTTTTTCAGCTCTTTTCTTCCCTTTTTCTTCTAATATGAGCTGTTTCTCATGAATAGCTTATAAACAAGTGACAATATATATTAATTTATACCCCTGATTATGTGTTTGAAAGACACTACTTGCAAAAATTGTAGCATTTATTCTAAGTATGCAAGTACTAAAGTAGATGCTGAATAACAGTAGGAATGATTACAGTACAAGGACCTGGTCAAAGCCCGCTAGTGTGAAAGGAAGAAATCCCATAGTCTTCAGTGATCTGGATAAGCCATCAAAGCTTCAATATATTCTTCTGAGGTTGCCCCAGGTTGCATCAAGTCACAATTGTCTTGTCTGATCTTGCTGCTGGACCAAAGCTATCCACGCTATCTTGTTATCACAAAGAAGAAGCCTTCCAAGGAAGTGTCTGCCAATGGTTTGTTTTCCCCTCTTTACGTACTTCATTTATAGCTCCCTGAAAGAAGAGGGAGTTCATAAGTCAAGGAACAAACTTCATTGGGATTAATGCTGTAGGATTTTTAATACTAAAGCCTTGAGGGCAACTTTAAAACACACCTTGACTACCGTTGCTATTCAACCCTTAAAGCCAGAGAAGTTTGTGCAGAAATAGATGTAAATTCATTTCTTTAATACATGGGCCATTTGGATCATTGATCCAGGAGTCATGATAAAAAATGAAAATGCAAAAAAAACCCTCCCAATCAAATTCCCAGGAGGATACGGAACTATTTGTGGAGACAGTTACGTTAAGTAAAACTAAGTAAAGATAAGTGAAGAACACACTAAACTCATGGTCAGAAATATGGGTTTGGTCATCTTGCCTTGAATGGCAGGTGGACCAGACACCCTTTATAGATCTCTTTTAACCTGTATCACGCTATGAGTATCACAGGCTTTCTGTATGTTTGCAACTCATTTGTTCAGCTGTCCACACTCAACTTCCCTGCTGGTAAAGTGGAAGAGATACTTATCTCCTTACTGAAGGGCAAACCTCCCCCAGTTCTCAGGAGATAATTTTAAGAAAGGGATACTCAGAAAGTTTCTTCAGCTGAACTGTTCCAGAGAATCTTCCTTTTGGTTTGTTCTTGGCATCATCCACCTAGATGGAAGAACATTTTTAACAAATTCATTTTAGGCTTTAAGGATTATCTTCCTGAATAAGTTCACTATAAACATTGCCCTCATGATCAGACGTGCCCTGTTGAGAATATAGTGGGGTTTTTTTGCCATCTGAGCTGCCTCTAAAATACCTGCAGTGTCTACATGGGGCATTTAGATCTGACACAGTCTACAGCAGACCAGTGAGGCAGCTAGAAGTGGGGTGATGTCCCAGTGGGACCTCATGTGGCACTAGATTCGGTGATTCAAGCTGAGCCCCACATTTCTGTTTGACCTCTTTGTCTATTTCCTTCACTCACAGTCCTTTGAGATCTGAGGCTGTTTTAGGACTAGACATTTAATGCTGAAATATTTTAGTGTACCCTGTAGGTTCCTCCAGCACCAGTTCAGAAACATGGATGTCTCCCAGAAGTCCTGTGCAGATGTGAGCCCTGTGCAGATATCTTTGTTACCCCAGGGTCTCCACTCCATGTGTGTATTTGGAGAATGACATCTTGCCTCTAGTCTGTTTAGTTGCTGCAGTATGAGGAGAAAATTCAGGTCATCAGCTGATAGATGTTTATTTTGGGGTCATCTGTATTACTCTTCAGGATCCACCTTGCTGCACTGAGAGGGTCTCTGGTGATTATAATGGGAACTTGCACACCTGGATCACGTGAAGGCACCAGCACTGAAGACAGCTGGTGTTAGGGCTCTGAACCAGTGTCTAAATTACACCGTAGACGTTCCCCATTCATTTCACCTCCCTCTCCAACAGCCCTGCTTCACACTTGACATCTATATCAACCCGATAAACACTAAAGCAGATCAGACAAATGGCCCTCTGGATGCACCTGTCTCTTTTTATTGACTATAAAGAAGCCCTGAAAACTAGTCTAGGCTTAAAATTTTACTTTTATTGGGCTAGCATTAGCTGAAATGAAATCCCACCTTAAATACACAGGGATGTTATGAGCATCAGTTAATATTTTATCATTAATAATCTGCAGTTTAACTCCAGGGAAAAGTTAAACAGAAGAAGTTAGAGATTTATAGATATCTAGGTGAAGGGTTATAAAATGCATATGTGTGTGGGTAGGCTGTGGGTGTGCATACTTTAATATATATGTATGTGCACATATTTATCTATACCTGTGTATTTTTATAGGCAAAGAAAAATGAATACTTTCCATATAGTGCATTCAATGAAAGGGGCAGATTTTAGAGCCAGAGGGATTTGTTGTGACCATCTAGTCCGGTGTTAAATACAAGATCAGATGGAGACACATGGGAACGTAGGCAAAAATATTGTCCGTTTCACCATTTCTGTCTTCTGTGGAGCAACGCTGGCTCCCCAGCTTGATCTGTAGTGATGATGCCTGTGCAGCTGCAGACAGCAAGGAGGGGAAGGATGTGATAAATGACGGATGGAGAGCAGGGAGCTTTGGCTCCTCACACTTGGAGTGAGTCACCCACCATGGAAGACCCATTGTGCTCCCAGTGTAGAGGCAAGAAACCTTCCATAAAAACATGAGGAACAGAAGACCCAGGCTGGAATCAGTCCAGGACTTTAGGCTGCTGATGTTTTCTTTGGTGCTTCTCATGTCTATCCATGCTCTGTCATTGCTGGATGGCCAGCTGTGCCAGATGTGTTGCATATGCTCCTACAGCAAACCGAACCTTTTGCAACCTGGTGTTTCTTGTTATCTGAACATATTTTTTCTCTGTCCTACCTGGAAGCAGTTACAAAACTAATGTTTGTTGAAGGTCTAGTGGTGAAAGCATCTCTGAAGGAGAACCAACCTCTACCACAGTGACCTGGACTGAATCAGGCTGGTTTAGCAATCCAGCAGTTCAAAGAGGTGTTGGGAAGGATTATCAAAAGAGAGTATTTCAGCTTCATTCATCCATGGCAGCTGAGACACTTTGACAAACCCGACCCTTAATCTCTCTGATCCTCAGTTCATCTCATCTGTAAAACAGGATAAAGCTAACGCTGCCTTTCCCTATTTAATATATAAGGTGATCAAAGCAGGGGCTGTCTCTTAACTGTCTGCACGTGTTTGTCTGCATGGAGTCGTGTGTGCACGCGGGAGTGTTTGAGACGCGCTCCACGTATATATTTTTATAAAGCAACATGTGTGGGGGCCTCTTAGGGAGCAACACCTATTGCAAAGAAGCATGACAACTGATATTTTAAATATTTCTGTCTTAATATGAAGGACTGTGTTGTCTGCTCAGCCTTCCAGCACCCTGGGAAGATCAATATGTGTATTTTAGGTGTTTTTCTGTATGGGAAAGGAGGTGTATTGAGTACGTATATATTCATAACCACCTAGAGGCAAGCAAGGAAGGTAATTTGGGGAGCTGTGATTCCTGTCGCAGGGCCAGCTGCTCCTCCTCAGGACTGTCGGGATGGAGAGTGACAAGCTGAGGACACACCAGGTCACCGCTATCTCCCTCGGTGAAGCCACTGTGGCTCCACACTGAGTCCATGGGGGCCAATATCAGCATCCATGGAGGAAGCCAACGGGCAGCTTGATCCCCGTGTCAAGAGCGGGGAGCGAAAACATGCCGTTCACCACCTGCCTTGGGATCCACGGGGCCAGGCACGGAGCCGACTGTCACAGCACATCCCTCCACGCTGACAGCATCCTCAGGACTTGGCTTTCACCTTCCTGCCTGTAAGGTTTGGCGTTATGTATCACCTGCCAAAAGATGGAGTGGAAGGACCTTGCCGCCTCTGGAAAAACACTCAGCGAGGGAAGGTGCTTGGGACAGGGTGTTCCTGCCATCAGGGCAGATTGTGAATCCTCTCTGACAGAGGTCTAGGTGTTACCTTGCCAAGGGAATGGTAGAAAAATTAGGTAATTTCAACCTGAAATCTCAGAGCCTGACTCACCTTCAAAACTGTAGATTACAATTGAGTAGGTAGAAAGCTTGCTGGTTGTCTTCCTTTTTTTTTTTTTTTTTTCCATGCAAAATAAAGCTAGGGTTTAATTTTTAAAGAACAATAAAGAAAAAAAAAAGCTTTGAAAACTCTAAAAACGGAAGACTATGCCATATTATTATTTTGTCATAGAAAAAAAAGAAGTAAAATAAACCTCTTTTTGTTATCAGTAGGAAAATGTTACAATAAATGCAAAGAAGTACCACAAATTGAGGAGAGCAGGGAGGAAGGGTGCCAGCAACAAGTGGAGAAATGATTGCATGTTGAAGAAGTTGTTTCAGAGCTTAGTGGAACTGCAGGTCAGAGGTGGCGGTTCAGTGCTCAAGTGCCTCTCCTTGGATAAGATTGGCTGTCACATTTCGTCAAATAACCTGTCCTAAACCCAAAGCATTCCAGCTATCAGGGCTGAGATTCGTGCGCCTTAATTGTCCCCACGCAAACAACTGTGCATCAGCCTCTGGAGGTGTCTGACTGCTGGGAGAGCTGCAGGTGACTTTAATCCTCATTCAGACACTTCAGTTTGGTGCCTGAGATAGATGAGATGAATTTAGGCTCAGAAAACTTAATGGCAAACACAGACAAAGAACAAAAAACCAAGAGAATCAAAGTGGGAATAACATCTGTTTGTAAAAGGGATTTGACTCAGCAAGAAATGTCCAGGAGTCTTTTGCAAGGTCACCATCATCCAGATCTCAGAGGAAAGAAACACCCTTTCCCCACTCTTGCTTCTCTCCTTCCCATGTACTGGTTTAACTTGTGGAAAAGTTCTCTTCATCCCAAATCAAGCCACAAATGAGCAAGACATCCAAAGCTGGAGATATGCATACAAGCTGCACAGTTAAAAGTTAATTTGATATAGTAAACCCCATGGTACTCATTTTTTCCTGGGGAAAGAGAAAAAAACAACCAAACAAACCAGGAATAAGAGAAAGGCAATATTTACACTTCTGGTTTACTCTAGACCAGAACACATATGTTCTCCTCTTTTCATAAAATTCAGTAGTTCAGCAACTGTCCTATTCATACTGGTGAGCAGGTGGGTGCCTGACTCTGCTGGTAATTTAGCCTCATCCAGAAGAACAGAGTTCAAGGACGAACAAAGTGGAAAAGAAAAATGTCAACCCAGAAACAAAGAGCAAGTGTAAGTGGAAAGACATCTCAGTGGGAAATAAAGGAAAGTGTGGTTAGACATAATGCAGTAACTTGTCGAACCGTGGTCTGTCGGACTCAGAACTTCAAGTACTCAGATGCTGGTGAGCCCTGTGCCTTGTAGGGTTCTAGGGCACATGTTCTTATCCATGAGCATTCAAAATAAAGTCATAACTTTTGGCTCATTTACATGGAAAAAAATTTCATGATCCTACAGCTGTTCTCACCCCGGTATTTGTAACTTTATTACTCAAATATCAACTTTTGTTCGCAGTCCAAGTGCAATGAAAACATAATATTTAAATATAAGCCCCATTTACCTTTCAAGTATTTTTCCTGTCCAAAAAATTCCTAGTAATTTGTGTCTCATTCAGGCCCCGAACTCATTTTTCATCTCTTCTGTGTGCCTATTCATATTAATAAGTGCTAATTCTACCCCTGTGACATCATCACTGTTCCTAAGGCAACAGATTGTGATGTCAGAAACACAAGACAATAGCCTCTGGTTATGAATAAGCAAGCGGGGAAAATGAGTAATGAATTAATTGAAAGGCTCGTAGACTGTAGCAAAATATCTCAGAATCCAAACTTCCCACAAATGTTTTAACATACATTACCAGCTTAATTTTCAACAGATTAGGTATTGGCTGGGTGCACTGGGTGTGGGCCATTCATGCGTGTGTGTGTTGGATTCTTGATGGATAATATTATGTTAGGTGAATAGTATTTAGTCATACTGTGCCTCTAATGGCTGTCATCTCATGAGCTTTAGAGTATTTAGTTTCATAACTTAGTAAAACGTTCTCTTATCCAAGGCTGGGGCAAGGACATCAGTGCAGCCTTGTTAATGAAAAAAAAGAAGGAGGAAAAGAAAAAAAAATAAGAAAAAGAAAAAGGAAAAGAAAAGAAAAGAAAAAAGAAAAGAAAAATAAAGGAAAAGAAAAAGAAAAAGATAAAGTAAAAGAAAAAGAATAAAATAAAAAGGAAAGGAAAGGAAAGGAAAGGAAAGGAAAGGAAAGGAAAGGAAAGGAAAGGAAAAAGAGAAAAGAGAAAAGCAAAGGAAAGAAAAGAGGAAGGCAAAAAGATCTACTTGTTTTTCTAGTCCAATGTTCTTGGAAATGTAAATAATGTATTATACTGTATATAAGTTTAATATAAGTTGCTTTCCTCAAAAGACTATTTTACCATGGGCCAACTAGCAGGGAAGGTGGTTTTTAATCCCTGCCCTCCATGTAGATTACTAGCTGAATTTTCCTCCTTCTTCCTTTGTTTTGCTTAATTTTAATTAACCCTATGCATTGATTCTAGCATTTAGCACTTCGCCAGAGAATTCCTCGTGCAATCTTTGCTTCCTTTTCACTACACACAACAGATTAGATCCACTGAATTATTCAGGAATTTAGCTGAAATTTTAAGACTCTAATTTTAAAATGTAGGATCCTGATGTATAACCTTTCCTTCCTGTCTGGTATTCCTTAACTCACACCATCACCACAGCATCTACTTCTGGGTCCTTACCTATAGAGCCCAGCTTGAAGAAGGTCTCCCAGTCCCTATTTTCACATGCAGAGGTCTGTGAGGTCTCTGACACCTGAAAGAGTCCCAAGTATTGTGAAAAGAGGATGGTCCCATCTCTAGGAGCAGATTGCTGTGCATGCTTTGAAAAATTGGCCACAACATGAAACCCTTGACTTTCCTCTTGGGCTTTGTTTTCCACAGGAGAACCAGCTTCCCAACACCATCTACTTTGCAAGGTCTTGCAATAGATGCAAAGGAACACTAGGCAGAGAATGAAACATCAGCTCATGGTTCCTTGAGACATCTGTTAAAAAAAAAAAATCAACAGAAATGACTGCCAACAAGCTGCGAAGTTTTACAATTCTTAGACATGCCAGAAAAAAGGGTCGAATCCAGATGGCCTACTGGGCTAGGATGGTTAGAGCATGCCAGTTTCTGTAGCCAACAGCACAGAAGGGAGTGATTTGGCTACAACATTATGGCCATCTGCCTCCAAGTCCTCAGCCCAAATGACCGGATACCCACTGCAGCTGAATCAACAGTGCAAGTGTACTGCAAAGCTCAGATTTCCAGTGTTGGATCTTAATCAAGATGCTTCAAAATGGTGATCTGGGCTGGGAAGTCAAAGATAGATGGGCCAGATGCTGGTGAGATCCCTGGAGTGCTCTACAGATGGTTGCCTCCCATTGTCTGTCTCTCTACCCACCTACTGGGAATATTTTTCTGTATTGTTTACAATAATTCTCTGTTACGTGTGCATTCATACTCAAAAAAAAAAAAAAAAATAGAGAAGTAAATAAAGAAACACCAAACCCCAAAGCAAAATTCAGTGTCAAATGGAAACTGAGTCCAAGATTGAAAACTAATGTCAGGATGTTATAGTGATTCAAGACAGTGATTCAAGATGTTATTCTTGTGGTGTGTTTCTTGGTTTGCTTTGGTTTGGTATGCTTTTATTTGGTTATTCTGGAAGATCTAGATGTGTAATTCATCCCAGCTTAGAGTAAGACATCAGATACTGTTAGTTTAGGAGGCATCTGAGTTAAGATAGAGATATAAGGTGGAGTTTTGTACATCTGAAATAACGACCCCACTCATTGTCTGTGGTCCCATCAGGTCTTGGGATTAGTCAGTGAAGCCCAGAGCTCATTCATTGTTCTGTAAAGCCAATTCTTCTGCTTTTATGATGGAAGAGTATGGAGTGGATAGCTTCTCTGGGAACATTTAGGAAAAAAAAAAAACAACCTCTTAATCTAAAAAACTTTATCACACTTTTGAAGAGTAATTATTAGAGGTGAGGCAGATTGTTCAGCCATCCTGTGGTTGTTTCTGAGATTTTTTTCAAATGTCCCCAAATCTGGCCAAAATAATCTTGAAGCAATTTATTTCAATAAGAATGTATGTGTAGACATACCAGCTCAGACCAAAAAGCTCTTTAGGAAGAGACCCATAGGAGATGCCTAAAAATAAATATAAGAAAAAGGAAATTTCCCCCACATATTCTCTTTGATCTTCTGTGGGAATGGCTAAGGGAATTCCACGAGTACCAGGGCTGCTGACTTTGGACATCTTTAATTTCAAATGTCAAAATATTTGTCCAGAAATTTTTTAATGTTTTAAGAACTCACTTTCCACTCTCAAAATCTGTCAAAAGTAACAGTAGAGAGTTACTTTTCAGGGATTTTTGCCTTTTAGGAGAAAAAAAAACTATTTGGATGCAATTTCCCAGTCAGTTCTAAGAATTACTAAAAAGAAAAAATCTATTTAAATACGCAGCCTAACTTTTCAAGTTTCTAAATTGATCAGAGTACAGTTTCAACAGATTTAAAACACTGATGTAACATCATGGAGAGGTTACCCATACAGCCCATATGCTGATCCTGTTTGACATATTTTTTGCCAATATTGGTCACCTTCAAATTGGTGTTATTTTTAATCAAAAAGTAGATTAAACCAGGAAAAACTCAGCAAGTTATGTGGTGCATGCAATATGGCTGAACAACTGTCGAGAAACAAAATTTTGAGATGATTCCTGTGTATCTAAGACTCAACTGAAAGTCTCATTATGTGCGTCTTTAAATTAAGATCAGAATTTGCATTAGCTTCTTTTCTGATGGATGACCCAGCAACAAACATGGTGGAGATCAGACTTCATTATGGCATTTCTTCTACTGGGGCATTCTGTGAGTGTTGTAGTAAAGCTAGCAACCATGGCAATGCAACTGCTCATTATTTTAGGTGAAAATATTGGTCCTTCTGTGTTTCCAAAAAAAAAACCAAAACAAAACCAACATACTCCAAGGAAATGAGAGGGGATGGAATTCATTGCTAATATTACAAAATGAAGGAAGTAAAGCTGGCACACACCTCTTCCAGGCTCTGTCTTGCATTTATTCCTTAGAGCAAAAATGGAAAGTGAAGGAATTGTGTATTTATTGAATTATGTGATGCAAGGGCACGACTCTGTGGTAGCTGGAGTCACTTGGATTTCATGTAGTGATTTCAGCGGACATCAAATGAAGCTTTACCTGAGTTCCAGGGCATTTGTCTGCAGCCAGACCGTGCTGGTGGGACAGGAGTTTTGTAGGTAGGACACAATGTACGCCCCAGTACAATAATTTCTGCCAGCGCTGTGCTGGATCCAAACACCAAAGGGAGCTACGGTACTTTATCAATTTTCTCATGTGAGGTCTCCTTAGAAAAGAGATTAGGAAAGCTTGTTCTGGGGGGAAATTGGTCTTTGACTGTCTTTGTTTTTTGTGGTTTTCGCTCAGACCTGTGAGCCCGGAGGGAGCAATGCACAGCTCTATTTAAATAATCCACTTGTATATTTTGTTCCATGAATGCTGATTTTAGTTATTGGAATTACGTGTTTACGTTGCTATGTTTCGGGTGCCACAAAATACCATTAAAAAGGAGGGTTTTGCTGAGGGTTTTTTTCTTTTTTTTTAAATTTTTCTTCAATGTAAGACTGTGGTGGGTCTCTGAGGTTCATATTTGGCTCTGAGAGATCAACCCCAGTCGGCTCTGATGGATCCAGCTCTTTTCGCCAATAGTTATGCTTCTGCTAATTCACTTGTGGGGAAAAAAAAAAAAAAGAAAAAAAAGAAAAAAAAAAAAGGAGCAAAAACGTTGTATAGTGGTTCTAAAGTCCTCCCATCCATTGAATTCATCACACACATACCCACTGAGGATGGAATCCATCCATCCTTCAGTATCATGAGTTTGTGTTAAAGAACTGCATGGATGGGAAAGTTTTATAATTACATTCCCTGGACTGAAATTATGTGGTAAAGATCAGGTTAACCTGGGTATAGCTGGCTGCCAGAAAACACAGAAAAAGCCTGAGGAAGCCAACCTTTCTGCTCTGCCTGAGCTTTAAAACACAGTATATGTGTGCATGTGTCTATTTACGTAACGCGAGAGATGCACGCGTACACACGTATATACGCCTCATTTCAATGGAGACATACACGCACACACACTTACACCGAAATTCATCCCGAGGGGTAATTCCAGCGGCGTCAAGGTATTGATATATGGGACAAATTCAGCAGTTTATTTTAATGAATAGATGAAATCTGTCACAATATTTGCAGTAAAAAAAAAAAAAAAAAAAAAAAAAAGACATTTATTTTACATGAGTATTTCACATTGGATAAAATGTGGAGCAAAAATTTGAAAGAAGTGGATACTCACACCAGCGAAACTTTGATTTCTGCCTTCGCTGACTCAGCCGCCAAGATTTCCTGTTGTCAACAAACGTGCTGAGCTTATACTGGGATGATTCAGAGCAGGAGCCTGGCTAGATATTTTCAATCATCTTTCCTCTTGCCTGGTCTCTTTGTCTCTCTATGCACTAATCTTCTTCTTGTAGAAGACTAGTCAGTGAGAATCTGCTTGCCGAGTATCCAAACTGTGGAAGGCGTCTGATCATACAAATTGGTGGCCAGATCTAGTAAAAAATGGTAAAGCTGATGTGGCGAACAATTTAAATATTGGCACCTTATTACCACCGTAGAGTGTTGAATGCCAATTCCCTTTTTCTAATGAACTCTTCCCTAATATATTTTTTACTAAAATTCTCATGCCCATTTTATAGTTTTTTTTGTTTTCTTAAAACTAGTATGATTTTTTTTTTCTTTGCTACTGAGAACCATTTTTTTTACTATTCATAAGGTAGATTTTAAGTAAACCAAAAGATTTGATAGCTTCCAAAATTATTTTGAACAGAAAGAACTTTACAGGGGGCTTTTTTTTTTTTTTGCTGTAATATTTTTCTGTTAGAGTAAGAAAAGAAAGCTTCGTAGTGACTATATCCTTTAACTGAATTTGGCCTTTTTTGAGTTATTAATATTACTTTTTGTAAAAAAAAGAAAATATTAAATTAAAATAATATGAAAAAAATACTTGAATCATCTGTGTTCACCGGACATACCTAGTTTAGTTGTATGGTCTGCATAGAGACTGTATGTAATCTGTAGACTAATGCATGCATTAAGCAGAAGGAATTCAGAGAAGAGCAGTGGCTGTCATATTATGTAAAAACACTGAAAAACATCTAGATGTGGCACAGAGTGACAGCAAGAAATTGGAATAGCAGCTTGAAAATCCAGAAAGAGCGTGGAATAGGAAAGAGGGCGAGCAGTTATACGGTCTTCTTTGTAGGGGGATGATTTGAATTAATGGGATGAGAAAAGGAAAATTCGGAAAATTCAGATGGAAAATTGTAAAATCTCTAAACACGAGAGGCTTCAAAGTTTTTAGGAAGAGTAGCGTGTCATCTAGGATCCTACAAGCTAGACTGAACGCTATAAGTGGCGTGCTTATGGGTGAACTGAACAAGGTCAGAGGGTTTTAAGAGCAAGTGTCACGGCAGAGTTCACATTCATCCGGTGGGATCCCCTTTCTCCCAAGATCAGGTTGACATAATCCATCCTGATGACTGAGAATCTAAAGGCTTGGCAGCCTCAGCTGATTTCTGCATCCTGCATTAGGAGATGCAAAAGTGAGGGCTTAAGTCTCGCCGGCGGACAAAAGTGGATTAAGCCTTTTTGTTCTGAAGCTATTTCAGATGTGCTCAAAAATAACTGCTGTAGCCCACTCCAAGCACCCTGCTGGATCCCCACACTGTATTTCAGCTGATGGATCAGGGTGCTCCTTGGAGACAAGGCGGGGTGTTATCAGCAAGTCAATGCGGGGACATTTATCTCTGCACCGTCACTCACTGGAGAGCTCGTTATCTCTTCTCACCCAGAGAGAGAGGTGATAGTGGTGCTATCTCAGAGGCTTTACACCCAGCTCTGGCCTCAGTTAACATCCTCCCTTTGATAGGAGAGGAGGAGGAAGGGCCACGGTGGAGCACAGGCTCTGGTGCCAGATGCAGTCTGGTCTGGATGGAGGGGAAGCTGCAAGGCAAGATCATCTGGGTGGTTCTCACAGGAAGGGTTGCTCGTTATATCTGCGATGTACTTCACTCTCAGATGAAGACATCCATAGTCAGTAGGGTGTTGCTTCCCCTGGCGTGATGGAGGGTTGGTTGAGAATCTCCAAGTGAGGTGCCACAGAGCAGCTGAGCTTGCTGGCGTTGCTGAGCAGATGGCTGTTAAATGAGATATGTTAAATGATATAGCTCAATATCTCTGATAAATGATCTTAGATATAGCAATGTGAATGGGGAATGGTCTCCCTCTGAGGTGCCTGAAAAGCACAAGTCACTAAAACAACTGATCAGGAACAGAGAGAGAGACGGCAAAATGAAATGACTCAGGAACACACTAGTACTTACCAGCTTTCTCAGGTAAAGATGCCATACCAAGCCCTTTAACTCCTATCACTAATTTGTTCTCAGAAATGGAGAAAAAGGCAATAACTCCTAAAACAACTATTAAGATCTTTGGCTGGTGGGTAAATAAATGTGCCTGGAGCTCTAAATGTACTCTCCAGTATTTCACCAGAGTGGTGAAATCATAGAATCACAGGATGGTTTGGGTTGGAAAGGACCTTAAAGCCCACCCAGTGCCACCCCCTGCCATGGGCAGGGACACCTCCCACCAGCCCAGGTTGCCCAAAGCCTCATCCAGCCTGGCCTTGAACCCCTCCAGGGATGGGGCATCCACAGCTTCTCTGGGCACCCTGGGCCACTGCCTCACCACCCGCACAGGAAAATATTTCTTCCTATTATCTCATCAAAATATCCTCTATTTCAGCTTAAAGCCATTACCCCTCATCCTATCACTACACTCCCTGACAATGAACAAACATCTTGTGAAAGCAGCACTCCCATTTCTTCAGTATTTAGACAATGCCCACTGTTTCTGCTAGACCCACAAAATATCTGGTTCTTGGGCTGCAAACAGCCTTAGTTTGGTCTTCTAAGCAATGAGTTAGCACACCTTCTACTCTCACTTGCCCAGTCCACGTGCATGAGCTTCATATGAGTGATCAGTGCCTCTCGGGAATTTAGGTGGCAAGACAGGCTGGAAATCTTGTGGAAAGAAGCAAGGGAACAGGGGAGGAAATCAGGCATCTGGGGCAAAGGATACTGTCAAGGAAGGGACAAAGCATGGACTGCCTGATATAGATAAAGCTGATGTATTTCAAAGCCCACCTGCGCTGTTCACATCTGGTTTGCACCTGTAACACCAATAAGAGGTGATCAGTTGGTCTGTTCATGTGGCTTATTTAACTTACCCTTGTGCCAGGACCTCCAGGAGGGGTCTGGAAAGCTCTGTCTCCTTGAGCGTGGTCAAATAACATCATATCTCCTCCGTTCTCCCAGTGCAAACCTAGATAATTCTTCCTGGCTGGGTCACAAACGTTTTGTATGCAGACAGAAGCATAATCCACCGGCTCCATATCTGCCTCCATCCACCTCCACATTTTTCCTGTAATAAATCCACAGGAGCTGTGAAGCTGCGACAGAGGCAGGAAGATTTCTTGCTACCTATCTGAAGCTGTAGCAACCTCATAGTACCCAGTGGAAACCATGGCTCTGGCCAAAACAACATCCATCACGTAAAGTAAGAGTTGGAAAATGCACGAGATTTATATTTATTATTCCAGTAAATCTTCCTCCTCGTCTCAGCTTTTTCTGGTGTGCAGCAACATATAATGCACCACTGCACATGATATACTTAGAAAGATCTTTATTTCTCCACCTTTCAGTTCTTTTATTTATCGCTGTGACCCAAACAAGGTGGTATCTGAGAAAAGCTGACACAGGCACTTACGTGGCCATGGGCCAAATCCAGAACTGGTGCAAACCTGCTTGATTTCCCTATAGTCAAAAGATCTGTGTCGCTATCCAGTGTTTGTAATCCAGCCCCTCAAGTCAAAGCTGTACAGCTGGTTTGTTTCCTTTAATATGTAGGAAAGACAGTTAGCGACTACTAAAATGTTAACTCCTATTTTTCTGGTATAAATTGCTGCCTTAAATTGTCTAGCACGAGCCAATAGGTAAGACTATCCTGTATAACTAATGACTTGAAAATCCTCTGTATTTTTTTCTTTCCCAAGACACAACTTTAGAGATTAAAAGAGCAATGATTTTCCTGATGTTCTGAAAATGAAACAGCCTCAAAATGTCTGAAGCTGGCTGGTTTGGATCACTATTTTTAATTTTTTAAGTCATTGCGTGCTTCTCTTGTCCAAGGAAATCTCCAAAATGCATAGGAGTTAGCAGGACAAGCGACAGAATGAAGAGAACTCTAAAAAGCAAGAAAATTATATTATTCTTAGCTGAAAATAGACTCAGAAATTAAATACAAAAAACATAATAAGATTTTCTTTCGGTTGGGTAGAGGTTCTGAAGAAAAAATGAGAAGTGAAAATACGGAGAATAAAGAAAGAAAGAGTCAGAGAGACCAAACTTGAAAAAGAGATGAGATTTTGTGTGTGTATGCGTGCGTGTGTGTGCAAAACTTTTCCACTAGAGGAGAGCTGCGTTGGTCTGGAATTCCAGTCCAAAGGAACGCTCCCATAAATTAACTCATTTTTGTTTTTTCAAACATCAGTTCGCCTCACCACAAGGTCTCGGTGCTGTGCCATTTCCAAACCACTTTGGGACTGTCAAACATAAATCATGGGGTGTGGAAGCAGTGGAGGCAGAGAGTTATGATCTGGGCACAAGGTGCAAATTGCTTAGAGTTAGCGCCAGATTTCTTTTTTTTCTTTTTTTTTTTTTTTCCTTTTCACCACAACAACTTTATTTTTTTTTTAAATTATTATTTTTCTTATTATTTTTATGTCTTTCTTTCTTCTACCCTCTAATTGCTTCTTTTTCTTTTTTATTTTTTTTCTTTTTTTAAAAAAAATTATTTATTAATTATTACTGTAAACTGGGAGAATTAGCAAGAAGCAATTAGGGTAGCATCTACTATAAAAAACACCTCTGTTGGAATGCTGCTCCCAGGACGACATCCATAGTAAACTTCTACCCTGCTGAGGGAGTATTTTGCTCTCTTTTCTTTCTTATTTCCCTCCCCTTCCCTGTTTTATGTTCTCCAGCAGTGATGGTGGTCTCAGTCTCACAAAGAGATCCAGCAATTGGAAGGATACTAAATTAAAGTTGCTTTTTAATAGCAATTACCACTTCCTTGAGCACGTAACTCCAATAATCTATGGCACATTGGCTCTGATGCTCACAGATGACTACAGGTGATTTTTTTTGGTGGGGGCAAAGAGAAATCTAGAACTCGCTTTTCAGGAGAGTGCTCGGAATAATCAGAAATGTAGGCTTCTTCTGATTGTCTATTATCAGACAGCTCAAACCAAAGAAAATAAAAAAAGTAATGGTCGAAAATACATGACCGAGTCCATGCCCTTTTTCTCTCTCCAGTGATGATGCTGGATAATTATAGGGAGAAGTAAAAAAATCTCTTGGGATATTGTCTAAACTGGAGTTCAGTAAAGCTTCCCAGAATCATCTATTCTGTTAAATTTCTTCTTCAAAATAACCTTGAGAGATGACAGCATTTGCATGTTGGGAGGTTCTTGCAGCTCCATTATTCTTTCCTGCTACTCGATGATCTGGTTTCAGTGACTCCGCTACTTGCCTTGGAGTAAAGAAAAAAGACATTCTGTTTCTGTCTCGTTTCAGGACTTTTGACATAAATAAGCCTGGAAGCCAAAGCATTGAGATTCATCTTCCAATGACTGAAGCTTGGACTCCACTCTTGCCAGTTGTCTCACCAAAACAAGCCTCTTAGTTGCTGATGGATGTCCTGGATTATTTCAACCAGTTCCGGAGAAGAGACGATGTTCAACAAAATATATCTAAGGTCCACAGGTGCTGTGATATAATTCTTTGTATCTGCCTTCCTTCATAAACCCTCCTACAGTTTTATTTCCCTGTGTTTATCTTAAAACTACACCATCTAATAATCAGGTCTGTGGAGTGGGAATTTCCTTCCTTATGGTCTTATTCGCTCCTTTGGGAGTAAGGACCTTGACTGGTTCTTTGGCTCCAGAGCTACACTATAGATAACCTTCAGGTGGGAGTGTAAACTACAGTGGATAAACTTCAGCAGGTCAACTGATGGCACATTGGGAGGCTGAGTGACAGAGAGAAAAATATACGAGCAGAAGCAAGCTTTGGATCCCAAAGAAACACGGTGTGTTTGAATGGTGGCGTTGTGAAAAGAATAATTGTTGGTGGTGTGTGTGGGTTTCTTCTCCTAATAAAAGGTAATCTAATAAAACCTGCCAGCTTGTTTGCTTTCACACTTGAGTGTCCCATGTTGAGAAACATATCGAGTTGAAACTGTGTTGAGCAAAGCGTAAACGGCATTCTTCGGGAAGAAGTTCAACTGGTTTAAGAGAGCTTGGAGGTCTCGAAAGGAAAATATCAGGAGGGATTTGCATACGGCAGATGAAATTTTGGGTTTTTCGTAACAACTTTAAAATTCTCAGTTAAAGAGAGTCTGAGCCATGAAATTCAGATCCAGACTATCCATATCTACAAATGCACGTGAGCTTTGAGCTGTGTGTTTTACTTGGCCCCTTACAGAGGAATAGGATCCCACATGAAAATAAAGCACAATGGTTTACTTTGAATCTCCTGTCCCTCTGGGGAAAGCACTGATGTTCATCATTAGAGGTGTGTGAGCCGGTGTAATGAGAATTCATCCCTTGTGTCCTGTGTCAATATTATATCTTTGCAACTGTTATCACCGAAGACCTATGAAAAAGGGAAAATGGGACAGGACCACTTCCTAGGTCATTCTTAACAGATATTTGTCTAGTGTGGTGATTTTCCATGTTTACCAAGCTGTTCGTATATTCTCAGATGGTCTTTGCCATTTTTGCCACAGGCAAATGAAGTTGGTTCTCACTTAATTATGAGCCACCACAACGTCCAGAAACTACTCTGCAGAAATGCTACGTAACCACTTTCTGAGCTTCTCGTATTTTGTACATAATTTTGTTTACACCTACCCATCCATGCTACCTTATATTGGTCCTTCTTGATGAAGATCTTATTTATTTCTGAATAAATTATGAGATTATGACAATTTTGTGTTGATCTCTCCTTACTTAGTATTATGTAAAATCTTAACCAACGTACTTTATCTTCCACTCTGAATAATTAATAATGATAATGATTCATCACCCCTTATTATTCACTGTCAGAATTTTCCCTTGCAGAACCCACTTAATGTATATTTCCACTTCTACCTATTTTGTCAGTAGGTTTTCCAGCATTTTTTTGCCTCTAACCCATGGTAGTTTAATCTATACTATGTTTGCCTAGTTTATTTCTGAGAAAGTCATATGAGACAGTGTTAAAAGCTCTAATAAAATCGATGTATATATTGGCAGCTACTGCTCCTCCTGTAGCTACAAACTCGTTACTGTCTAGAGTAAGACATTAGATTGGTTTGACATGTCAACTTTTACGTCTTTTTGTCTTTTTTTTTTTTTTCTTGGTCTTTCTGACTTTATCTCACTGGACATCTGGGCTCTTTTTCAACACCCACAAAAACTTGGTGTGAGATCCCCTTCCTGTGCAACATTTCTGTTTAATAAACAAATAAAGAACCCATCCCAATAAATAAAAATCCCATGATTTAGCCAACTTTCTCCCTCTTTACACATCTTAACTTTCTTCTTCAGTAGTATAATTTGCTTTATAGTCTGTTTATGTACAGAACAGCTTAATTTTACTCTTTCAATCTTCTACTCTTGTACTCATTTAATTTTTTACTCTTTTACTCTTGTGCTCTCTTAACCTTTTACTCTTTTTGTCCGCAGACCACCTCCAAGAAGAGTTTATCAGCAAATTTTCTAAGTGTCTTCACAGGTACTTTTCTTAAAAATCGCTCTTCACCTTACACTACTCTCAAACAACTTTGGGATAAGAACTGAAATAACGGAGAGAAAACCACTGATCCAGGAACGCTGTTGTCATCTGATCTTTTGAAAGCTTGGCCATTCATTTATAATCTATTGTAATGGGTAGTGGGAAAAGGCATTGACAAGCTGAGAACACATTTTCATGCCACTCTGGAAGAAAAATAAGCTACTTGAAGAAAATAAAATATAACAAAAAATGACAAACAGAGAGAGGGAGACAGAGAAAACATAAAATAATGGATCCTAGAATAGCCAAGTGATTAGGATGCTTCCAAGAATGGGAGCTTAGGTTCAAATCTTTTATCTGCCTGAATGAATCTGGAGAAGATTCTCCAGTCTTCCAGGTTATTTCTCCAATGGCTGAACTGAAGAAAGGTCTTTTTTATTTTTTTAATTTTTTTTTTTTTTTAATTTCAGGTGCTCCTCTCAGAGCTTTTCCACTTTGTGTGAGTAATTATAGATGTTAATGGAACTGCAGAGCATAAGGGTGCACTTTGGTGGTCAGTACATTGTCTCATGACTGGAGTGGAGACATGATCTGAATCCAGGTCTTTTTTCCTCCCTGATGAAGCTGAAGAAGAATTTGAGCATGTTTCTCCCATAGGGAACTGTGTTTGCAGTTATTAAATACTTCAGACAAAACACTTTCACTATCTACATGGTCTTTTCAAAAAATTATTTACCATGGTCCCCCCCAAAAAAAAATCTCAGTGCAATTTTAATTGATGCTGACCTGTGGCTTTTTTATTTTTAGAAAAATATTTCTTTCAGGAAATTCATATCTTCTCAAAATAAACAAACAAACAAATAAACAAGCAAGCAACCAAGGATAAGAGACTACCTTTAAACCCTCCACATTTTAATTACGTATCTGATTAAGACTGATGGTAAAAGTTTTTCTTTCTTTCACCATTCTTTTGTATTGTCTGCTGACATTGAAAACTATTCTGGGCAAGGAAAATGTCTTTACCATGCATTGCTGAATTCCCAGCCTCTATGTTCGATCTCAGGCATTCATGTTTTTCATACAGAAAAGCTTGGAATGAAAGCATGCAATGTGTTACCAAGTCATAGACTTTGATTATTGATTTAAAATTTTTTTTCAGTTCACTCTGACAAGTCCCTTCCCCTCCTGACAAATGATCTTAATGTAAAATCTGTTGAATCTCTTTTTATATTATTATATTTTTTTCATGTTGAGAGCTCATCATACAAATTTTAACAACTGAATTTTCAAGCTCTGGAAACAATAAGCGTTTATTATAGGAAGGCTAACCCTATGCTCAGCCTTGCAGGGAAAATGGCTGTTCTATAATAAACAAATGAATCTCTGGGGCTCATATCTCAGTGGGATATTGACTCCTCCGCTGCTATTACACTTGTTTGTAGAAATGTCATGGAGTTTTTGGTGTTTACTTTCTAAACAGCTGGCGTGCTGTCTTCTTCAGGATCCAACCCAGTACCAAAATTTCCAGTTGCAATAATGATGAGCTGGGAGGGCATTAATTGCATTCAGTTTCACCTTCCAATGATTAATTACTGATGTGGTTAGACCAGGTGTCAGAGCCGAAGGGACATCTGCCCTCTCTCAGCTGTTAGCTGTTTCAAATTTTAGACTCCCCAGCTCGTGAATAGGGTCTTGTGCGCTCCTCTCACTGCTTGCATGACTGATGGTCATGTAAATAACGGTGGTCCTGAAGCAGATCTTGTTGTTGACTCTTGGGAAAAACAGCTGCAGGTGGGTCATCAGACTTTGTGATGGAAGACCTGTGAAAGTGAGGAAAGAGCGAAAGTGAAGAAACGAGAGAAAGACAAAAAGAGAAAAAAATGCCACCTTTTTTAAAGGGAGAGAGAAAGAAAGATTAAATAGTTCCCAGAGCACCAACTTTAATTTCTTGTGACTGAGGTGCTCTGTCAAATAAGTCAGACTGCTAATTTACAGCTGGATTATTTTTTTATTTCTTCTCTTTTCCAGAGACTAGAGAGCCATTTTTCCCATGGAGTTGTTTATTCTTGGTTTATTCTCAAGTCCAGGTTCTTCAAGAACTCACAGACCTGGATCTTTTTTGAACTAAAGAAATCACATGTCATCCTGTGAAGCTGGCTTTCTTTTTTATGCTAATATTTTGTAAGCCGTTGGTTGACGGTAGACTATATATATATATGTATGCGTGGATGTCAACTGTGGTTTTCCAAGGTAATGGTATATCATCTAGTTGACATTGGATATAGGTGGGATTTAGGCACACCCTTTACTAGGATTAGTTAGAAAATCTCACCATAATTCTGCAAGCTCAATGGGTGGGAATTTTACTGAGATCCTAGTTCTTTCATGTCTTCCAAAAATTCCAGAACCACTTCTTCATGACTCTTTACAAATTGAACTGTCTTTCCCTGTGTCTTCTGAGTTGTGGAACTGTAGAAATGTTGGTTGGCAAGTACACTGGAGGTCTCTAATCCAATCTTCTTCAATTCCTTGGAGCAACCAAGTGATAACCAGTGCTAGGTCAGGTCAAGCTCCAAGTTGAGGATTTTGTTGCTCTTCAGTCAGTTCTAGACATTTTTAAAAGTTTGTTCATGACAGACCATGATGCTGGGTGCCCACTAAACCCCTCTATCACTCCCCTCCTGAACTGGACAGGGGAGAGAAAATACAACAAAAGGCTCATGGGTCAAGATAAGGACAAGGAGAGATCACTCATCAGTTACCATCACAGGCAAATCAGACTCAACTTGAGGAAATATAGCTACACTGGACTTCAGTAGGGCCAA
>NW_010107610.1:41544-73555 GCF_000699245.1 Pterocles gutturalis | reverse complement strand
ACAGGAGCCACCACTATAGCCCCTCCCTTGCTACCACAGCAGACTTGGAGTCAGGGGAAACCTTTAGCAGTTACTTACAGGAGCCATCACTGTGGCCCCTCCCTGCTACCAAACAAACCCACCGCAGAAAACCACAACAGACAGTAACTGGTAAGGGATCTCCCTTTCTTCATTTTGACTCACAAGCTTTTTTCCTCTTTTTTCTTCTCCTGTCCTGTTGAGGAGGGGAGTGATAGAGCAGCTGGGAGGGGGTCTGGCAGCCAACCAAGGTCAAATCCAGCCCTTCTCTGTAACTTCAACAAACTTGACATCTACCAAACACATACTTGCCAATAGAGAATATTTTTCACAATATACATGCTCTCTAGTTCGCTCAGTGATTATATTCAGATGCAAAATCACTGCACACAACCTCTTCCACAAATAAAGGCATAATCTTCCATACATTGTAGTTTGCATCTGAGTACCCAGTGCCTGGTGTTAGGTATCACAGGCTTTTGTGTATAAAAAGTTTCTATTCATGGATATACTTCAGGAGATAAGAAGGTTTTATCTTTTGATATGACTAGTGTGTCGTGCACAGCTGTGCAATGATTTCTATTTCCAAGTTGTGTCTGTCCCCGAAGTTGCCAACCCACAGAAATGGCAGAAGCAGAGGGACTGGGTGACTGGTCCCAATAGTCAGTCTGAAAGAAACTTAACTTGCAAGGCTCCTGGATGTGCCTCTCTTAATGCAAAAATGATAGAAACATTTTTCTTTAGTTGTTCAGGCAGATGAATTCGTGCTGAAATTGGCTGCTACTAGACTCACCTGATGATACTCAGTTTACGATTTTTAACATCTTCTAGAAGTACCTTTAATAAACACTTTTTTTTTTTTTTTTACACACCATGATCAGACTGTTTAGAAGCTCCAGACACTGAAGAGGTCAGGGAGCTGGGAATGCTGACTGAGAAACACAGGAAAGTGTCTTTGCTTTGCTTTCATTTACGTAGACAAGCTGACAGAGTTGAAAGCATACTTTCAATAACAAATACTAAAACCTGAGCACGGAGACTTGTCCCTCCTATAAGGAGCAGAAGTTCCATCTCTTCTGCCTTAAAATGGTATGAACCAGCATTTTGGAATCCAAGTGTTTGGAAGTCCCAACTTCCTCCATTGTCCTTTTTGCTCATAGTCACTTCTTCAGAGCCCCTTAAAGGCCTCAAAGCAACCTGGCAGAATCAATTTTCCCCCAAGAGAACCTGGCTTTAGATTAGACCACCTACAAAGGAGAGTGGTAAAACAGAGGAAACCAAATTATAAACACTGGTCTGAGAACCAGGCAATGTGTGGTGTGAAGTGTAGGTAGTTAGCAGAACAAAAGGGGCATTCAGACTGAAAACAAAACCTGTAAGGCATGTAGAACCTGTGATTGCTGCTGAAGCAGCTATGTTATACTGGTACCGAAATAAGAAGGTAAAAAAGCACAATAAAACATTTAAGGCCAGTGGCAGTAAGCAGTGAACAGGAAAATCACTTTCTGTGCTGTAAGCTGCTGAGGAAAAACTGAAAGCAAGGCCAGGGAAAAAAGGAAAGAGTTTATATTAGTTTCCCACAAAGCATTTGTTTCTAAGTGAAATGCTAACAGTGGAGAAGATGTATGAATTGCCCTGCAATGGCTGCTGGTATTGAAAAAACTGGGTGTAGATTTTATTAGGTTGTAACCGGAAAATAACTTTTTTTTTTTTAGTTTTGCATGCATTGCATAAATTAGATTCCAGCTTCTGAGCCATGGAAAGTAAAAACCTGTTTAATATCATGGTTGCTCTGAGAGGAACAAGCCTCCTTCCATATTGTATAGCAAGCGGGAGACTAGTGGAATGTATAATTACAACAGGGCTGAAATCTTGAGATAACAGAGTAGTTTGCCTCATATGACTGAATTTGCCTCTTTGTCCAGTCTGTGCATACTTATCATCTAGAGGAACTTTAATTTTCCACTTAACACCACACATTTCGTAGAGATATATTTTCTTGCATAGAGACATCTCTCAAAATCTTTGTCCTCAACCTCAGGAATAACTTAACCTTCTGTCCTAGAGCCCAAAAGTCACTCTGACTGTGCTGGAAAGTATTTGGGGATATTTAAAGTAGAGATGACTTTAGCTAAGAAAGAATGTAGAAGCTCTACACAATTTTCCTCTTTGGAGGAGAAATCTGGCTTTAGATCTGTACATACTAGGTTTCCAGCATGCCTACACTTATGACCATCTGTTGGGTGGCACTGGGCCCATTCTCAGATACGTAATACCAATTTCAAGGAGGAACAGTCACTAGATAAAGTGGAGCTGACAAAGATAGCCATCACATCAGAAGACAGCCCTTACAACATGCTGGTTAGGTTAGCATGACACACCTCTGCAAGAGGGTACCTCTGTGATCAATCAGGAGCCTCCCATGGATCAGAGGCAGAGGCTGACAGACATTACTGGGGGCACTAGTGGGCACATCCCTCCAAGGCCTTCTGATGACACCTTCAAACTAGTTTCTCTCTGGTGACCCATGATACCCTGTTTTCCCTTTAATACCTTGCAAACATCAGGGAAAAGGGTGAAAACTTGTTTTGTTGTAAATAAGAAAGTTGCAGCCCGTTTTGTTGCAACTTTTTGCTCTTGAGCTGCTTCTGAGTTCCTCCTAAGACTCCCTACCAAACAAGCAACCTATGGAAATGCTTACAGCATGGATCAGAGGATAGTGTTTCACAGATATGGGAAGGCAACCTGATTCCCTAAATCTTGGAAAGAAGAACTAGTGAGTCATGCTTTAGGAACATTTTGAATTGGCTACCAGTGACAGAGCTGCCTCCTACGTACCTTACACACAGGAGACATGAGTTGCACACTTGGGAGGCTGCTTGGCTGAAGCTTTACTGGGAAGGAAATGCCAGCTGAAGGGACCGTGAGGTTACTCCGGAATAATGTATCTGGATTGTTTAGGAAATGGCAAACTCCATGTTGTGGAAAGGGCATTATAAGTCAGAGGTCCAGCTACACTAGCTGAGAAATCAGCTTTTCTCTAATAGTTCAGCATTGTTTATTTTTTCATTTAATTTTTGCTCTGAAAGGGTTACTTTGCCTTAAGTTGGGCAATGACATTGACCTTACTTAGACTGGAAAAGGTGTGGGGAAATTATTAAAATGTATATGGCAACAAGAGTAAATATTTTATGGCTGCATGGGTTTTTTACAACAAGGAGGCTATTGACTGAGTAAAAAAAATAAAATGAGAACACTAAAAGGTTTGTCTTTCTGAAGATAAGATAAAGAAAATGTGCCAATATCTCAATAACTTGAAGCTTATGCACATTATCCGTTTGAGTTTGGATGTTGATGTCTTCTGAGTGCTTATCCCAGTGGTTTGAAACTTATGGATCTGCTGAGCTGGAAAGACTTTTTTCCTTTAACTCCTAGGATTTTCTGGTTCTGCCTTGTTTGCAAATTGTATGAAAACAGTTTCCTGAATTATGTGAGTTCTTCCATTATTGGGAGGAACACAGAAGACAGACACGTACAGTAAGACACAGCAAAATACCCTTTGAATTGAGTTTTCGTGGTAATATTTATGCTTTCAATGTAGTTGTGCTTGATGGGAATTTTTTCCAAAGTATTTCCTCTGACTTTCAAAACAGAGTATCTTTAGATCCGTGAGTATCAGTCAGGAGGTCCAAGTATTTCTGTAATTCTCTTTGATTATTTTTTGTTGCTTGAACCCAGGAAAGAAACTACTTTCAGGGAGTAATTTTTTGACTCTCATGTGCAAACCAGAGACTCCAGTAGCCTGATTTATTTCTGAGCAGAGGGACTTCTGCCATCATACTGACTTTCAAACCTTTGGTGTGCAATCTGGACCTTGATCTCACTGTCCTCTTATTGAAAACAAAAACCCTAAATAAATCGTTTGCTGCTTCACACTGGAGTTGTTGAAAGGCTGAGTTTAATATTCAAAGTATGAAAGTATCATACCTCTTTTTTTACTATCAATGAAATCTTGCTTCTCAGATGAGCGGATGCCTCATCTACCTCTCTCCATCCCTTCTGCCTTCCCTCCCTCCCTCTCCCTTCTCTATCTTGAAAAAAAAAGCTAGAAATAATATTTTGACACTTCTTAAGGTATCTGTTTGAACAAGAAAGAAAACAGTATTCTGGGTAGTGAAAATAACTTAACAAAATTCAACTTGATATGCCAGTAGGTCCTTTCCCTCAAATAATAATTTCTCTTTTAGTATTCAGTTTGACATGATTAGAATTACATCACAGCTGTGATGTACCATGTTCACTAACGTGTGGTATCCCATCATCTGATTTTATTCGTGTACCTGGTTAGGTAACTCACAATGAAAAAAGTCTGATGACCAGCATGTCTTTTGATGAAACTGGGCCTGACTCAAATAGCACACAGCTTGTGATGGGCCATGGAAAAGACTGACACTTGTTGCCTTGTGTTTTCACACCTACCACATTCATAGAATCATAGAATCATAGAATGGTTTGGGTTGGAAAGGAACTTAGAAATCGTCTAGTTCCAATCCCCCTGCTATGGGCAGGGACACCATCCACTAGACCAGGTTGCTCAAAGCCTCTTGTTGATAAATTAATATTCGATTGCTCACACCTGATTAACACACAGTGCCTACTGGAGCACTACCCCTTTTAGGGAGAAAAGAGGAAAAAAAATCATGAGCTGCCAGAACTAACAATGCACTAACGAATTTATAATAGAAATGATGAAAGACATCAAAAAGGAATTTTCAATTATTTACTAATTGTTTCAGCCAGAAAAAATAACTATAGCAATTTATTGAAGGTTGTTTAAAGCAGAGGTTGCTATAAAAAAAAAAAAGCTTTCCTGTTGACTCAGTGTAACTTGAAAGAAATTCACAACAGTCTTTGCATTACAATTAAGGAAGGAGGCACTCTACAACATAGCAAAAATGAACTGTTCTGAGTTGCTTTAGTAGATTTTCTGAGGTGGTCTGCAGCTGGACTGGCATTGTGAGTGTTTTTTGTGTCTGGTTTACAGGAATGCTTCTGCTGAGCTCTAATCAAACTATGCTGTCAGTTAAACCTGTTGCTAATCATCCAAATTATGCCAGTTACTACCATCTTGTGGTATTGATAGCTTCATACCAGGTCCTAGTTAGGAGACACATAAAAAATGAATAAAACTGGAGAATTAAAAAAACCCAAACAAACAAACAAAAAAACACAACAAAATCCACACAGAAGGATAATTTTGCCTTACCAAGTCTGGTAATAGCCCCTTGGACCTATAAAGGTCTTTCTTTTTCACAGTTCATTTTCCCTTTCCCCTTCTCCTTTTGCCAGAAGTCCTTACTGTTAGTCATGATGAGGAAATGAGCAATGTTCTCGTTCACTTCTGGATTTAAGGGTAGGATTCAGATAAAGATTCAGACATCTACAGATACATGCAGTCACATGCCAGTCCAGCTGGGGGCCATTTTAGAAAAGCCATCAAAGCAATTTATAATATCCTAGTTCTGCCACATAGGAGGGCTGCTTTCTCTCTAATTATAATGTGAAGACTGCTGTTAACACCTTTAACCTCTGAGCCAGGCACCAAAAGCTCCCATTATAATCATGGGACATTTAATCAATGGAGTATAGAGAGCCAATGGTGTCAGCCAATGGAGTATAGAGAGCTACTTACCTGACCAAATGTGGGTGTTTGCTTTTAGAGGAGACAAATAGCTCTCCAGATTCCATATCTCTGCTGGCCAGATCTCCACTGGCTACCATCAAAAATTAAATTTCTAGCTCATGCAGATACCTAAATTTAAATGCCTAAATCTTCATATAAATTGTCTGAATTTGGTAACCTGCAATGTGTTCAACATTTATTTATGCAATAGACTTGCTGACATAAAATATTCTAAAAATCACTTTTCCCTGCAGTACACACCATTTTTTCTGAGTATAAGTAAAGGGTTTTTTTGGTTACATCTGCGAGTCCCAGACAGAGAATAGAAGCTGTTGTGCTCAGCAGTGTTTGCAGACGTTGCAGAAGAGTCCTGGTTCCAGACAGCTGTCACCTACACAAACCAGCACTGTAAGTAAATCTGTATATATGCAAAACTGAAGAATCAACAAAAAGGAGAGGAACAAATCTTAAATGTTTCTCTCATACTAGCAAAATGTTATTGATTCTTTGCACTTGTATCTCTCTGAACAGTCTGCTGTCTTGTGACTTTTTAATGGTGGTAAGATAAACATTTGTGGAAATGTCCTGCTTTGTCTCTGTTCTTCGCCTGGAGCTCTTCTTCAACAGGTGAATAAATTATGTCCTTAATTGCCCATTTCTTATTTATATCCTTTCTGCCTTGCAGTTATAGAGTATTCAGTCACTTCTTTTTCTTTTTCCTTTTTAACCTGATTCCTACTGGTCTGTTCCTTGGTCTCTTTTTTCCCCCACCTACTAACAGGGCTCACTTTGCTTCTCCCTAAAGCTGAAGCATATGAGTTTGAATGCCAACAGCTATTTCCTAAAGGTGAGCTTTACTTACAGATTTAACTTCCCCCCTCAGATCTGTGATGCATCTAATTTTGATTTTCTTTAGAAAACTAGAAATTTCCACGGTGTTTTTAAAAACAGTGTCTGCACTATCTGCAGAAAAGCAATACAGGTTTTTTTCTTGGCTGCCACCTTATATTTTCAGCTCCCTGTTGCAGCAGTTCTTTTTTGTTGGATTGCAATGTAGTTGCTTCTCACTGGTACAGTGAAATGTGAAAGTATAATCATCTTTCTGGCATTTCTTTTTTGTCTGTTCATTAAATAATAATGTGAAATCTTGGTAACATGGTGCAACATATCTCTTACAGTTAAGGACACTTAAATACACGACAATGAAAAGAAAAAGAATTAGATTAGGCCTCCCAGTCAAAGGGCAGGGGTTTGAAAGGGCCAGAAGAATCTGGTGAATCAAGAAATGGTTAAAGGAGTGGTGCCACAGCCAGGGGTCCAGCTACTTAGACCATGGGACTCACTTTGAGAAACCTGGTCTACTGGAGACTGATGGGGTCCATCTGTCAGAGAAGGGGAAGATCATCTTCGGTCCCAGGCTTGCCAATCTGGTGAAAAGGGCTTTAAGCTAAAGTTGCCAGGGGAGGGGAACCTCAATCCATCCCAGTCATACCAGTTTGATGCCAGTGAGATACCCAGAGCCTGGAGAAGGATCACAGGTCAGCAGGAGAGCACCTGCAGAGCAGCACAAGGGAATTCCAGCCAGTAAGTCAGCTTCATCAGGGCCCCAACTTAAGTGCTTCCTTGAAATCGCAGGTAGCATGGGAAGCAAACAAGAGGAGTTAGATATGTGTGCACCCCCACAGGGCTACGATCTTATTGGCATCACAGAGACCTGGTGGGATGGCTGCTATGACTGAGTGTTAGAATGGAAGGACACAGGCTCTTCAGGAATGACAGGCAGGGGAGATGGGGAGGGGGCATCGCCCTCTGTCAGTGATCAGCTGGAGTTCATGGAGCTCTGCCTGGGGATGGGTGAGGAACCAACTGACAGCCTATGGGTCAGGATTAAAGGGAGGACAGGGACAGGGGACATTATAGTGGGGGTCTGCGTCTGAAAAAGACCACCTTGCCAGGAAGACCAAGCAGATGAGGCCCTCTGTAGACAAATAGGAGCAGCCTCACACTCACAAGCCCGATACATGTTGGAAGGACAACACAGCAGGACACAATCAAGCCAGGAGGTTTCTGGAATGCATTGATGATAACTTCCTTCTCCAAGTGACAGAGGAGCCAACGAGCAGAGGTGTTATGCTGGAGCTTGATCTCACCAGCAAGGAAGGGCTGGTGGTGAATGTGAAGCTCAAGGGCAGCCTTGGCTCCAGTGACCTTGAAATGGCAGAGTTCAAGATCCTTAGGGCAGTGAGGAGGGCACACATCAAACTCACTGCCCCGGACTTCAGGAGGGCAGACTTTGAACTCTTCAGGGATCTGCTTCGTAGAGTCCCATGGGATAAAGCCCTGGAGGAAAGAGGAGGTCAGGAAAGCTGGTTAATATTCAAGGATCACCTTCTCCAAGCTCAGGAGTGATGCATCCCAGCAAAGAGGAAGTCAGGCAAAAAAGCCAGGAGGCCTGCATGAACAAAGAACTCCTGGGCATGCAGAAAGAATGGGGTGGAAGCAAGCATAGGGGGTGGAAGCAAGGACGGGTAACCTGGGGAAATACAGAGAAACTGTCTGAGCAGCCAGGGATCAGGTGAGGAAAGTTGAAGCCCTCATAGAATTAAATCTGCAAAGGGATGTCAAGGGCAACAAGAAAAACCTCTGTAGGTATGTTGGTGATAAAAGGAAGAGTAGGGAAAATGTGGGCCCTCTCCAGAAAGAAATGGGAGACCTGGTTACCCAGGATGTGGAAAAGTCTGAGGTACTCAATGACTTTTTTGCTTCACTCTTCACCAGCAAGAGCTCAAGCCACACTGCCCAAGTTGCAGAAGGCAAAGATGGGCAATAGGAGAATGAGGAACCACCCACCGTAGAAGATCAGGTGCGAGACCATCCAAGGTACCTGAAGGTGCACAAGTCCATGGGGCCTGATGAGATGCATCTGTGGGTCCTGAGGGAACTGCCGGATGAAGTTGCTAAGCCACTATCCATCATATGTGAGAAGTCATGGCTCGGCTGTCTGGTGAAGTTCCCACTGGCTGGAAAAGCAGAAAAATAACCCCCAGTTTTAAAAATGAAAAAAAGGAAGACCCAGGGAACTAAGGGCTGGTCAGTCTCACCTCTGTGCCTGGCAAGATCATGGAGCTAAGACACATGGAAAACAATGAGGTGATTGGTGGCAGCCAACATGGCTTCACTAACAGCAAATCATGCCTGGCAAATTTGGTGGCCTTCTATGATGGGGCTACAGAATTGATGGGTAAGAGAAGAGCAACAGTCATCATCTACCTGGACTTGTGCAAAGCCTTTGACACTGTCGCACACGACATCATTGTCTCTAAATTGGAGAAACATGGATTTGATGGATGGACCACCTGGTGGATAAAGAATTGGGCTCAATGGTCACATCCCAAGAGTTGTGGTCAATGGATTGATGTCCAAATGGAGACTGGTGATGAGCGGCATTTTGCAGGGGTTAGTACTGGGACCGGTGTTGTTTAACATCTTTGTCAGAGACATGGACAGCAGGATTGAGTGCACCCTCAGAAAGTTTGTTGATGACACCAATCTGTGTGGTGTGATCAACATGCTGGAAGGAACGGATGCCATTGAGAGGGACCTTGACAGGCTTGAGAGGTGGGCCCATGCAAACCTCATGAGGTTCAACAAGGCCAAGTGCAAGGTCCTGCACGTGGAGTGGGGAAATCCCAAGCACAAATACAGGCTGGAAGGAGAATGGATTGAGAGTAGCCCTGAGGAGAAGAACTTGGGGGAGCTGGTAGATGAGAAGCTCAACATGACCCCACAATGTGCGTTTGCAGCCCAGAAAGCCAACCATGTCTTGGGCTGCATCAGAAGAAGCGTGACCAGCAGGTTGAGGGAGGTGATTCTCCCCCTCTTCTCTTGTGAGACCCTACCTGGAGCACTGCGTCCAGCTCTGGGGCCTCCAACATAAGGTCATGGACATGCTAGAGCAAGTCTAGAGGAGGACCACTAAGATGATTGAGGGCTGGAGCAACTCCTATATGAGAGTTTTAAACTGAAAGAGGCTGGATTTAGATTAGATACTAGGAAGACATTTTTTACTGTGAGGGTGGTGAGGCACTGGAACAGGTTGCCCAGGGAAGCTGTGGATGCCCCATCCCTGGAGGTGTTCAAGGCCAGGCTGGATGAGGCTTTGAGCAACCTGATCTTTTGGCAGGTGTCCCTGCCCATGGCAGGGGGGGTGGGAATAAATGATCTTTAAGGGTTTTTCCAACCCAAACCATGCTATGATTCTGTGAAGTGCAACCTTGTAAAACTCAGCACACTGTAATGGATATTGTTACTCAAATCCCTGAAAAAAACATGTTGTATTACACATTTGCAGAAATAATATTGTCAAATATGCTATTGGACTTACACTGAAACACTGGAACATTTTCCTAGGTATTAGATGAGTACGTGATCAGATTTATGTATTTATTTTCCAAAGAGCTCAGTAAACCTGATCAGACATGACTGGATTGCTGAGTCCCTAGGAAATTATGACTCCCTGAGTTCAGGTTTTTGCTTAGCTGCACATAACTACTGGGAAGAATGAGTGCAGTCCTGTGTCTTTCTCTAGTAGGGAGAATGGAGGTTGAGGGGGTTGATATTATGCTGGCCATCAAGAAGTCTAGCTCCTCTTTAGCCAGCTTGGATGCAATGTCTCCAAAGTGAAAGTAAGCTGTAGATCCAAGTTAAACAAACATTCAAAATCAAAAGAAACAAAGAGAAACATAGTTCAGGTAGCAAAAATGTTTAATTTGTCAAACATCGTAAAGGTACAAAATCCTTTTCTGAAAGTAGAGACATATTCCCTGTTTTAAAGGGAAAATCTGTTTTTCTGAACCTTTGTTCATACAAGCACCCATTTTCATTTTAAGATTCATTTGGAATGAGTGCAGCTTTTATCAACAGTGACCAGAGCTGGTTTTAGATCTGACAGCTGCAAGCAGAACTGGCAGTCAACAAAAGAGAAAGTGGAAATTTTATAGTGGTCTCAGTCTGACAGTGGTCTTCAGAGCATGATGAGCTTCGTATGTATGTACACATCTGAGAAAAGTTTTGTGCCTCAGTATGTCCTTATGGCCGAGGATTTTATTGCATCCTTAGCTAATGCAACCTTAGTCAACACATCCTTAGTTATCCTGGTGACCAGTTTGGCTTTCACTCAGCTAAGTTCTTTCTCACAAAACATTTCACGTCCATCCTTTCCCTATTATGTCACAATCATCTCCTTTAGAAAATGACAGGAAAAATTGGTAGCCCTTTTCATAGGAAAATGAACAATAGACCATGTGTTTTAAGATGTCTTTTAAAGCTTTTTTTAGCTAAGCTATTTGCAAGTCTGGAGGGCACCTGTAGTCTTCTTGCTCTAAGTGTTGGAGGCTGAATGGAGCTTACTTCATTTTACAAGATGTTATCTGTGAGTTAATATTTTAGACATCGAGCTAGAGGGAGGCCATATAGCTCCTTCGGCATGGCACTGTGATATCAGTTGAGATAATAATAAGAGCTTAATACAAAGGAGCTGCCAAGTTTGTCCCTTCTGAATTGAATAAGAACTTAAAGCAGCACCCTCACCTGCCACCTAACTCCCTTTTTATGGCAATTTAAATATATACACATCAGTCATACTGTTACTGACACTGATGTGAACCTGGGGAGAAGATGATCCAGAATATCTGGTTAATTTTCAAAGGAAAACCCAAGCTTACCTGGAGTTTAAACTATAAGGAACATGAAGGTCCACAAGACAAGTATCTACCAGTACATGAGGAGCAAAAGGAAGATGAGGGAATGTGTGAACCAGCTGCTGAACAGGGCAGAAGACCTAATGCCAAAGGACCTAATGTAAAAGTGCCCAATGGACGGCACTTAATGCCATCTTTGCTTTGATCTTTACTGATAAGATTTGCCTTTGAATCCCAGACCCCTGAAATCAATGGGAAAGTCTGGAGCAGGAGATACTTACCATGACATAAGAGGATCAGGTTGGGGAACATTTAAACAAAACTGGACATACACAAGTCACTGGGACCTGATGGGATGCATTCAGAAGTGTAGTGGAAGCTGGCTGATGTCATTGTGGGGCTGCTCTCAGTTATGTTTGAAAGGCTGTGGTAATCAGAGTAGGTTTTGGGGGACAGACACAAAGCAAATGCCACTTCTATCTTCAAGAAAAGTAAGAAGGAGAATCCAGGGAACTACAGGTTGATCAGCCTCACCTCAGTCCTGGAATAATCCTGGAAGCTGTTCCCAAACATATGAAAGACAGAAGGATGACTTGGAGTAGTCAGCATGGAGACACAGGAGAAATCAGGCCTTACTAACACTATAAGTTCCTACAGTGAAATGACTAGCTTGGTGGATGAGGGGAAAGCAGTGGATGTTGTTTGTCATGACACTAGTAAGGCTTCTGACTGTTTCCTATAACACCCTCATTGACCAGCTAGTCCTGTGATATATATGGAATAGACAGCTTTTGACCTTTAGTGAACAGAGTTTGTTTTACGTGCTTCTTACTGGACGTGTTCCCACTTAATGGTTCTCAGGCTAGGAAAGGGTATAACATTTTTCTCTCTCATCTAATGAAAAGCAAAAGGATTACATCAAGGTTCCATGTGCCAGCACCTGATCCCAAATCAGATTGATTTCCTTGCATTAAATTTGCAGATGTGAGGGTCTGGAGTAGCCTGGATTTGTCAGCTCTTTTTGAAAACTGTTTAATTTGAGAATTCATTGATTTCTGAGCCTAAATGTAGGCACCCATTTTTTAAAGTCTTGGCCATGGATTAGGCTTCTTCTTATGCTTAATTCTCCTTTCTTTCTCATAGTATTTTAAAGCATATGGGGGAAGTTATTCTGCGTCTCACTAAATGTGTCATCCAAGCAACTCTGACACTTAAAATGTTAATCAGATGGTAGTCTTCTATTTGACAAGTAGGAATATGACATTGTGAAACTCTTAGTTTCTTGGATGCTGCTAATTATATACAAAGTATTGTGATTTGATGGGAATTTCAATTTGCAATAACCATGCATTGCATGAGAAAATATAAACAGATGGGTCATCTTGTGATAACTAGGAATAAAATAACAAATGGGGGAGTTGTTCTACTTTTATAGCACTATAACTAAGAGCAGAAACTGACTATTAGTTCATTTGCTGTCAGGCTGAAGCCTGATCAATTGCATTCCAGTTCCTGACTGTCTGAGATACTGTGTGGATCAGTATGTGGAGCTACTGAAACTCATTTCTCACAGATTGCATCTTATGTCCATCCCCACATGCTCCTCTGTAGTATCTCCAGGTTCTCTGTTCCCTGAATTCCCATGATGCCATCTAGCTTACCACATACCCATCTCTCTTGCTCCACTGCCGTCACTACTGCATTCCCTGTCTGTTTTCCATTTTCAAGACAAGAAACTCTCCTGTCCTACAGCTATTTTGGAATTATGAGTGTGCTGACTGGCCATCTGGCACTCATGGCAAGTTGGTCAGCTGTCTATTACCTCTCAAAATGGATAAACACTGAATTTTGCTTTCCTTTTCCTCATTATGAACCATCTGTTGATTTTCACTAAACTTGTCGGTGCTGGATTCTCATGGAATGCCTCTCGCAGTTTAACTCCAGTTGAAATTAGCCAACAGGTTTAGACGTTACGAGTGGGGCTTCAGTGGGATAAGATGTTGTGTTACCATCACACAAGGGACCTCATAGAGATGGTTTCCATGATTGGAGAAGATAAGCAAAGCATAGCAAAGGAAAGAAAAAAAAGCAAAATAGCTGCATATTTTGAATTCTAGCTGCTGTAAGCTGCTTTTCAACCCAGAGGGCTAGAGAAAAAGTAGTATTTTTTTTGTTTGTGTCTTTATTCCTTTCCATTTTCTACTTTTGTGTTGTACTTTGGAATAAAAACGACCACTGGTAGTATGCGTGTCATCTGAATTAGATATTTAAAGTCATCTGTTTATGCCACTCCACAATCAGTGGAAAGAAGGATATTTGAAAGAAGATTAATTTTATTCCATGGTAGGTCAAGTGAATCTTATGCTATGTTCAACTCTCGCAACGTAAAATTAGCTAACAAGAATCCCATCAAATAAGACTAAAGATAGTTCAACCTGATTTTTTAACTTAAAAAGAAAAAGCTTTTTTATTCTGAGGGTTATCAAACAGTGGAACAGGCTTTCTGGAGAGGTTGTAGAGTCTCATTCTTGGACACATTCAGAATGCAACTGAGTATAGCCCTTGGCAACCTGCTGTAAGTGACCTTACTTTGATCAGGGTGGTTGGTCTATATTGCCTCCAGAGGGGCCTTTCAATTTCAACCATTCTGTGATTCTATGATTTTGATTTCTTTTGCTAAGAAATGTGTGTCTAAGAAAACGGATGATACTGACTGACATACCTGCATCTTGTAATGCTTCTTTCAAACTCATTATCTGCTCTTCTGCCAGGCTTAGTGCTCAGGCAGTGAAAAATCTATACAATTTGTATGCATGAACTAGCATAAAAGTTGACTGTCTTGAAAAGATGATGTTTACTGATTATTTCCTGAGTGTTCTCACAACTAACAGGAATGTGTAGTGGAGCACAACAGCCTTGCAGTAGACTTTTAAACAACTTTTTAAAGCTGAAGTACTCAGTGTTTTCTTTGCTTCAGCTTCTTCAAAGGCTCCTGTGAAGGGGTTCATGGAGAAGGAGAATGACCATCAGCAGATGAGGACTGAGTTGGGAAATGCTTTCAAGAACTTGACTCACGTGGGTTCATTAGACTCAGTAGGCTGCATCCAAGTGTGCTAAGAGGGCTGATAAAGTCCTTCTTAGGTTGCTCTCTGTCATCTCTGAAAGATCATGGAGACGGGAGAAGGTTCCCCAATAACCAGAGAAAGGCAGATGTTGTACTCGTATTCAGAATAGGCCAACAGATCCACCTCATGTGTTGTAGGTTGGTCTGCCTCACTTCAGTCCGTCGGAAAATCATAGAATGAGTCCTTCTGGATGACATTGTTGGGCTCATGGAGGACAAGAAGATAGTTGATACAGTCAGCATGGATTTACAAAGGATAAATCATGCCTAACCAATCTGATTGCCATCTACAATAAAATGATTCTATGATCAGTGGATTGCTATGAAAACACAAGACAGCAGCCTACTCTGCCAGTGGCAATAAAATTGAGGTTCTGATTATTTATTTGGACAAATGTCAACTCAGATAAGGATGAGTCTGATGAACACCTTGTTGTCTGTTAGGAGACACGTTTTGGAGAGCATACATGTTTCATTATGGAACCTGTATCTTCACAGTCTGCTAAAGACATATTGTCTCGGGTTTTTTTTGTTTGTTTGTTTGGTTTTTTTTTTTTTTGAGACCAGGAACTGTTTGAGTTCTTTTGTGCTTAATTATAAATATGCTGATATAGCTTGAATGCCAGCATTTTTACTGCAGGTAAAAGAAAGCACTGAACCCTGAGGTGAGTATCAGTCAGTGCTAAGAACAACAAATGAGGAGGAAATTGACTTAATCTAAACCCAGAAGATCTGCTTCTCTTTCTATCTCCTCCTGACATGCACACAGAGTGGGCTCTCACCCTTCCGGGTAAAAGGCTTGGAGGCAGAGATACCACTTCTCTACTCATCCTCTCTCCTCTTCATGTAAAAAAGCATATCTAACCACCTAAACTCAGATAAATTTCTTATCTACATTTTCCATTCTTTGTTTAAATCTTGTGATTGAGATGTACATATACACTAAACACCCTCAAGGTCCATTCCTTCAGGAATACAGACAGAATGGGATAACTTTTTAATTTTCATAAGCAGATTGGATTGACTTGCATGTAATGTAGGTTGAAGCCTTTCTCTAGCTCTCAAATGAGACCACTGAATTAAGCCTCTGATCTTTGCTCATCACATTAAGTCCATGTGTCCATCAACACTAGACCAACTAATTTGTCCTTAATCCGATTTGGTTTTCCCTCTAGATCTTCCTACAAGATCCACTGCTGCATTTTCACTTTAATGCTATTTCTGCTGGGACTTAATGCAAAAGAAATTATTCTGAAATTAAAACTTCCACAGCAATTTTTTTTTCCTGGTGTAACTCTTTCATTGGCAATGGATTCATTTGGTCCCACTTTAAAAACTCTTTCATTACTCAAGTATTCCTTTTTTATCTATATATATGGATATCTAAAATGCAAAGAAAATAAAAAACCCAACTAGATCAATGGAAAAAAAATAGCCAAAGAATTAACAGCTGAGGTAGAGAACAGTGTAATTATCTGAAATGCCAAATGAATAGAAGCTCAGAGACCCACCACGAAGCCACATCATGATTGTCTCATCTGTAGCCCGGTAGCCAAGTAATTCAGTACTACCAGTACTAGTAACAGGCCACAGAGTTTGCACTGAGTTGTTAAGGCTTTGTCTGAAATTTTCTTGACCTGCCTAGAGTTTTGTTTTCATTTAATAACAACAGTGATTTTTCTAATGGTCGACTGGTCATGACTAGCTTGTTTTACTGATGCTTATCTGTATATGGTACAGCTATAATTTATATATATAGATAGCAGCAACAAGTAGACATTCTGTGTAGAATGAAATATGATTGTGACTTAATAACATGGTGTGGATAGATTGGATAGATTCTGGTCTATAAGATAGTGGAGGCCTGGAAAAATGGTTTTACAGGATGCAGTGGAGAGGATTGCAAGCATGAGATGATAAGAGATGTGGTACAGGCTTTGCACTAGGGACCTCAAGGCTCTAGTGCAATGAAGTCTGTCACCAATGGTTATTTAAAGAAATGTAGATGAAGAGCGGGATAAAACTGGATTTAGGATTAACAAGAAACAAGTACCTACCATATGTGGAATGCACACAGGAAATTCACACGTAACATGTCATTGTAGACCAGTGAAGAAAAAGAAAATGTACAGGTGAGCTAACAATCATATGAAAATGCCTCAAGTGGATCCCAGAATGAAGAAAGAAAAACCATCACCACTCCTCCTAGTGAAGGACTCAAGATGCTGACAAATGCTGAACCCCCTCTACCCCCGCCAGACTGAAGCCATCAACCTGCAAGTCAGAGGGGCAGTGGTAGCATGACCCCAGGAAAAGGGGTGCTGTATACACACATGGAAATATGTGGATAACAGTTGCAACTGTATTATTTTTGTTACTGAGATTTTTTTCTTGTATAATATTCCTTTTTTTAATTTCTAAAAATTATTTTTTGTGGAATTTACAGCCTATCTTTTCACTAGTTTATATTAAAACAGAACAGCTCATCTAAAACTCTCTTGTGCAAAAGTAGGAGTCTAGATTCAGTGGTCCCCAAAGTCTAATCCAGTTTGTTGTTCTCTTTTGTTTAATTTAATATAATGTTATGAAAGGAGCTTCTAGATGACGATGATTCATATAATTCAAAGTCTTTTGTGTAGAAAGTGAGCTTTAGTTAAACTCATTTGACAAAATCTCAGTACGATGGTGCTGTGGGCTCTGAGGCAAACTGCAGGAAACATAAAATGTGGCCTCCCTTAGCCTTAATACCTGCATTTGAGTTGCAAATGTTTAATTAATCCTCTAACACTGTTTTTAACCATTACATTTCCAGGAAAACCATATAATTAAACAAACTAGTTTGGATTAGGAACTGACTTCAGCGCAACCACTGCACTGCCTTTGGGAATGCGATCCAGACAGAACTTAGTCCAGATCTTAGCACGTTCGCAAATACAGACCCATGAATCCTTGGCACCTGCACCGCCAGTCACTCCCTTACTGCTGTGCATAAAGGCAGCTAAAAGTTAAGCTGTCCATAAACCCCAGGTGGCATGCAGCTTTAGGGCCATGTGAGAGAGGACCCTGGCTTGCTTAGTTTGCCTGACAGTCCTGTGATAACACGATGGAGGCAGGTGGGATATCCGGTGGACAGACTGAGCACAGGAGTCCCATACAAATTCCAGGAGAGTGCTTGCTTCTGCCCACATTAATAGGTAGCACAGACACAAGGTTTCTCTTCTAGTGTTTCTCGGAGAACATTTGGGTGCCTGCGCAAAGCTTCTGTCCCTGCTGCAGCTGAACAGCATCTCTGGACTTTGGTGTAGGCTGTGACTGAGACTATATGTGCGCCTGAGACACTGATTTTCCCTGTAGCTGGACACTAACAGCTCAAGCCATGACATCTGCTGGGGAAGAGTCAGGAAGAGCCTTCACTTTCAGCCAATCTTTTTGCTTTAATTTCGGGAAGGAAGATCAGAAGTCTTGGGAGACACTTGTGTATACGCTTTCTCATTTGCGTTTCTTTGTTGCTTACGTCAGTTTTGCAGCAAAAATGACCTTGGGAAAATTCTTGCATCTTTGCTTGGATGAAGCAATTTTTGTAGCTTTAAGTCGTAGAAGAAGAAGTGTGTGAGAGTGGGGTAGAAGGACGAACGAAAGCCAGAATGTTTCTAGTGAATTAAGACACATCAGAACTAAACCTCCTGTGAAGTAATAGAGAAGTTGCATCTAGTATTTCTTTAAGTCTGCAGACATAATCTATGCCACTGAAAGATGGGACTTGGTAATGTAAAGAAACACGATTTACTAGAGGGAATGAACTACTGTAGAACATGACATCTGTGCTCTCTGTTGTGACTGATTTATGCAAATATTCCCACCTTCTGTCCAACATTTATCTATTTATCTGTCTGACATTATGACCTCTTGTTTGCTTAGTACAGTAAACAAACAAGTTTGTTTAACATTCCCGGCTACCACTAAAAATAGAAATAGTCACGTATTATTTATAATAGGCGTTAGGAATCTTGAATAGCAGCAAGATTTAATTTTGGTCAGCCACTGAACTAAAGATTTTATGCCTTGACAAGTTGCAATGTGGTGGTACAGAGATTCACATGAGAGAAAAAAAGGGAGAGAGGCTGTGAACATCTGTTAGACCAGTATATAAACAACAAAGGCTAAGGCTGTTTTTTTTTCACTGCTATTGAACAGCAGTTGAGCAATACAGTTATATTTTTTTATAGGACAAATGCATCATATGAATCATTCTTCCCTCCTGGATCACATTGTAATGAGTGTGCCAGGCAGGTCTGCTGTAAGAAATAAATGACCATTTCCTTACACTGATCCATACAACCAGGACTGAGGGATCAGTGTGTGATACCTGGGAGACGGTGAGTGATATCTAGGAAGTGGGTATTGCAAGACCTATGTTTCTGTGAGGGTGCAGACCCAGGGCTCTGCTCAGAGGCACGCCTCTAACTGTGCCTGTCTCATTCCAGGTCAAGTTTCCTCCCATCATTTGTGGATCAGGATTTTATTTCCCCCATTCATTAGTATCAAGGTCAGACTTCCAGAAGGTGTCTTTTTTGTAATAGCCTTCTGTAATGGTTTTACATGTTCTGCTCCTCCAATCTGGAAACAAATCTGACCTTTCCAGTACTCAGCTTTTCTGCTGGTTTCCTAAAAGCCTGCTTTGTTCTGCCCAGTGTTGGTGCTTCCAAAAAGACCCAGTTCTTCAGCCAGAATAAGGCTGTAGCTATTATTAAAAAAGCCTGAGATGACTCTTATTCTCCTTTCCCTTTTCCCTGCACTTGGAGAGAAAGTGAAGGAACTCTGGAAGACAACCATTAAGAAAAGTGTCCACACTCATTTATAAGGCCACTTGGGAAGGGTGCAAGACAAATATCTGACACCACTACCATCTCCATTTGCCAAAATTCAGGCAGAATTTCAAACAGGTGGAACTCCAAAACAATGAACACTTACTGCATTTTGAAACAGATGACTCCTTGCTGGGCAGGAGGGAAGAAAAAGAAAAAAAAATGATCTTCCAGGCTTCATGCTCAGAATTATTTTGGGGTGAGCTGGAGCTAAGAGCATGGGTCAAGTGATAGGTGTCTAATCCCAGGGTAGAATCCCATGATTCACACCACAAATTAGACTTTGAATTCACCCAAAACCAATTATCATTTATATGCTGGTGGCAAGTAAAGCTTTTCTTCTTTTTCTTCAGTTCTTCCCTTGACACTGAAAAGTCCCTCAGAATGACATCCGGCAGCTAAAGCTGAATTATAAACCTACAATGAGCCTATATGATAGGAGGCAGATGGTTTCCTTAGCAACTTTGAAGTAAATTTTAGAGCAATTTCTCCTCACTCTGGTACATTTCAGTATAACACTCAGCACCTGCTAGCAGGAAAACTCTGTATTTGTGGCCATTTGAGGTGATTAGGCATCATCAGAATTAAAAGTAAAGGCAACACAAATTGACATCTTCAGGCAATGAGCTCATGCATGGAGGTACCCCAGACAGAACCCCAAAGCTCTCCTAGTCTCCAGTTCTCTGGTGTTCTCCGATGAAGCAGTTCCCCGATGGATGAACAATTCTTTCATGTTTTCGATTGTATCTGCAGTGGGAGAGGTCTGACTAGAATTTTGTGTTTGGTCACCTACTTCCTGAAAGTCAAAAGGAACTTAAAGACAGCAGAAGTTTCATCACCTTCTGTCCTTATATCATGGTTAAAACATTAAAGTAAGCTTTTCTAATAGCATTTCAATAAAGATGTGAAGTCAAGTGAGATGAACAAACCTTTATCTGCAACCTTTATGGGTAAATTGAAGGAATCATTTGTACTTCAAGGAGTTTTTAATGAAGCCTGGGCTTCCAGAATTGCCCGTATGACCTGGTTATAAAATATGCTATGTCTTTTTTTGTTGTTTGTTTGGAGGAAAAATTTGGAATCATAGCCACTACACAAGTTTTATATTATCGTGTCTGTAGGCGTGTTAGCAAACCTGCCTTCTCAGACATGAATGAATACAATAGAAAAAAGCAATGCTAGTCATGATGCTTGAAAAGGTCAATAAATACTGTATAATTAAAAGATATGAGGTATGCTTGTCAATATAAATGAGATCAACAAGGAAATCTTCCTACTGAATTTCCCTGCACAGTGTTGCATTTGGTATTGATAAAATGACTTCTGAAGCCAGGAAATCCTTAAGAAAGACACTTGTAAAGCACTAACAACTTTCCTTCTTGAAAGTGTACAGCTAAACATGATCATGGACATCCATTTTAGTTAAAATTTTTAATTAACAAGAATTAAGTATGTATAATATAATTTATGCAACAAATATAGTAAGATTCAAACAAGATTTATTATTTCAGTTTTTACTTGATTAAAAAGTGTAAACCTGTGTAGTGTCAAGCTCACCTGTTTACCTTCAAGACAGAAATGGTCCATATGATCTAGCTTGGGAATTTAAGCCCATAGGAAAAGCTCTGCCCTCTGCATAAAGTAACCTTATAACAAGCTCTCACTGCTGAAAAATATGATAAGATCTGTAAAATATTAATTCAGAATTTTTCATGCTTTTCCTCAGGATTTCACTCTGTCTGCTAATCGGAATTTGTCAGAAGTGCACTGGAGAAACAAACATCCAGTGCTGCCAGGGCTGGGTAGTGAGCTAAGCTAAACATGTGTTGTGAAGTGCTAAAAACAGGATATTTTTTGCTCTTTCAAAGCACAAACAAACATCATCGGAAACTCTGGGTGCCATATTCTAACAGCTGGGTGTCTAAGTGACATAACCAAACATGCACACATGTGGGTCTGAAATTTTAACTAGTCTCCTCCAGAGAACACTTTCACTTGTAAGATTTAGAGAACAAAAGGCAAAGCTGTGGTACAGGTTTGAGTCTGACTATTCAGTCTAATGTGACATCCAGAGCTCCTTCTGCTTTTCTTACCTGCAGATTTTTGTTTATCTACACAGTGAGAACTGTACATACAAGGCGTTCTCACAGTCTTGGTCAGCCTGATGCTACTGAGGAAGAGGATAAAACATTAGCTTTGATACAAACTGTTCAGAGGAAACCTACCTGTACCAGCTACTCCTGTTTTGATATATTTTGGAGAAAACTTAATTTTATTATTCTCTTCTGTATAGGAAAATATTATACCAGAATGCAGACATGATTTTTTTTTTTTTAAGAACATTTGAAAGTCACTATGGTATACAGAGGGGTCAGCGGGGGAGGTACAGAAAAAAATCATTAATAAAGAGTTTACTAGGTAGTTAAAAATTCGTCATTGAAAGAGAATATGAAGAAAAGCTGAATGGAAAAAAGGTCCAACTTGGTAATGACCATCTATATCTTTCTTAATAATCAAATGATTGCACAGGAGACATACAATTCTCTGGCTACATACTGTAGTCTTTATTCAGGGGTATATACCCTGGTCTTCTCTGGGATAACAGCTCTCTTATCTTACTTTTCTCAATTCCTTTACTTCAGTCCTGCCGTTTTGCTTCTCTAACATGCAATTTCTAACAAAACAAATCTGACACTCACTTGGACTGATTTACTTTACAACAGTATAATTTACACCCCTTCTGAATGTTGACCTTACAGTTGACAATATAACAACCATTATTTTTGTTGCCACCAAAGACTGAAATGGGAATGTCCAGAGAAGAGCACGAGCCTCTGCAGGGGAAAGGATAACTCCCTGGGCTAAGTTTTCAGCAGGTCAGTCCTGTCTGTGGAAGAGCGACACGTCTCACAGTGATGGTTAGATTGCATTGGGCTAAGAAATTGCGTTATACTATGAAAAACCTCAAGGACTACTTGAAGGTATTATCTATTTAAGTGGGAGTTCCCTGTCCTCACTGCCATTGGAGAAGCACCAGTAACATCAGAAGTGTTTGAATCCCTTCAGCAGACTGACATGGAGCTGCTGCTGGTGTTTTAACATGCCAGATACCTACATGTGAAACATGGTTAATCGCTACCGACAGCACATCCACACTTGGGTACCCCATCAAGCTAACTGTGGTGAAATGTTAATATGCTGGTGTCAGTGGGAATTGTATACATGTCCTAAAAGACCATGTCTTTTTAGACCGTGTGTGTAAAGGCTGTGCGTTTCCTACAGTGCTGGTGCCCCCACTCATGCAAACGGGCTGGCACATATGGGTGCACCACCAGCACCCTTCTGTCTGGTAGGGCATATCTAAGACTCGTGGTGACACAAACACCAAAAGTACACAGTTATGTCTGGGAGCTGGGAAAAGCTCGAGGTCCTCGCAGATTAGGGTTAGCTCTTGGAGAAGCATGCCTGAAGGCACCTAATAGGCAAAACTAGCTTGTCCCCTTGGTTTTAAAATATTCTTCCCCTCACCACCAAAAAAAGAGTACTCCTTCAAGATCTTTAATATTCCAGAAGTTGTCAAAAACCTACATGAGGCTTGGAAGTACATGAGGACATAATGGGAACCATTTTGAGAAGCAAAAAGTTTTGAGGAGCCAAAGTCTGCACTGTCTGTGTGTTTCCAACTGTCATGGTTCAACCTCACGTGGCAAAAGCCCCAGAAAGTCGCTCGCTCACTCCCCCCAGTGGGATGGGGGAGAGAATCGGAAGGGTAGAAGTGAGAAAACTCATGGGTTGAGATCAAGACAGTTTAATAGGGAAAGCAAAAGCCACATGAGCAAGCAAAGCAAAACAAAGAATTCACTCACTGCTTCCCATCAGCAGGCAGGTGTTCAGCCATCTTCAGGAAAGCAGGACCCCATCACGCCTAATGGTCACTTGGGAAGACAAATGCTATAACTCCAAATGTCCCCCCCAGCCATATGGTATGGAATATCCTTTGGTCAGTTGGGGACAGCTGTCCCAGCTGTGTCCCCTTCCCAATTCTTGTGCACCCCCAGCCTACTTGCTGGTGGGGTGGTGTGAGAAGCAGAAGAGGCTTTGACTCTGTGTAAGCACTGCTTGGCAATAATGAAAACATCCCTGTATTATCAACACTGTTTCCAGCACAAATCCAAAACGTAGCCCCATACAAGCTATTATGAAGAAAATTAACCCTATCCCAGAAAAAAGCCAGAACACCAAGGGATTTTCATCCAGACTAGCTCTGGTCTGGCCCTGTGAGTTCAGAGCCAGAGCACTGAGGTGGGCTTCTCTTCTAGTTTAGCTTCAGCTAGAGGAACCAATTTGTGTGCTGTGAGATCACTCCAAGGTACAAACCAAAGTGGGAACAAAAGGCTATTATTTGCTTTCAGACCACACTCCTGGTCCAAACTGCAGTGCTGCTGTACATGTATTCAAAGTTAGATGGTATTTCAGAGCAGCTCTCTTGAAGCCTCCTACTTGGGGTAGCCTAGAGAAGATTAATTTTGAACAGATGAATAAACTAACATCCTGAGATGTTCAGACCACTTTAAAGCATTTCTGGTGAGACAGTTAAATATGTATTGTATCTAAAATCATCAGTCAGATATGACAGCCATGACTGCAAGCTAAGAGAAATGTAGGTATAGGTGAGAAAACAGTCATTCTTATTTTGCTCTTCTTTTCCAAGGAAATATTGCTCACCAGCAATAGTCTGTGCATCTTTCTAGTCAGAGTAATATTCTTCAAGACAGCAGAGACTTTCTTTTCAATTTTGTAAGCCAATGCAAACTTGAGACATAAAGGAGTCTTGAGAATACACTCAAAAGCTATAATAAGCCAGATGCAAGAAAGCTGAATGTTAATAAGCTGCCTGAGCAGAAAGTAAACACCAGAAAAAAACCTGCAACCGCCTATATTAAGGAAGAATTAATAAAATGGTAAGTCCCTACAGGGAAGTATTTGCTAGGCAAAAGAAAGCATTGCACATTTCAGCTGGTTGGTAGGCTGCTCCTGATCTGGGGACCATAAGAAGTTCTTAAGGGGAATGCCCCTTTTATTCTTATAGTTTCCAAGGTGCCATAACTACTGCCCCTTCTGAGGTTATATCTGTTGTACCTCTGAATGCTTGGGTCAGAAGAGGTGGTGGTTTGGTGATGAAGAAGAAAGAGAATCAGGGACAGGCAGGAGAAACATAGGAAGAAGAATTTCACTTATCCTGCTTTATTGATCTTTTTGCTGTACATCGATTGGTAGATTGATCAGTGTCTAGCTTTTCTGAGATTAACATCTATGGTACACTTGTTTTTTTTTTTGTTTCCAGTCCTTTCATCCACATTTGGGTTTCACCTGATGCTCATGTAAAATTGCTATTTCAGATGGACTCTTGTTCCCTATGGTCTTATTTACACCTAAGAGTTCAATAGATTCTGTTAACTTGACACAATCCTTGCTGTGTACTGCATTTTCATACAAGAGCTCCTGATACCGCTTCTGTTGAAGCTGAGCCATCAGCTGTGGGAAGGTGCTCAAAGCACCTTCTGATCTATCATATTTAATCAATTGCAGTCCTCTGACATAGGCAATGCTGTTTCTTTCATACCCACAGTCACATGACTGAAACACACTCTGATTCTCCTGCCAAAGTAATAGAAGTAATGAAAAAATCTGATAAGGTTTTCAATAAACTACATCTTATGAATGGGGAATAGAAGGCATGTCAGCGAGCAGGGAGTTACAGAAAATAAGTTTTACTGAGCAAACTCTTGCAGTTTCAGACTTAGTCCATAAAAACTGAGCAAATATGGTAAACTTACTGGAATTTGATTTTATATAATTGATTTTTACATTATGCAAGTTTTTTAAATAACCCTAGCATTAAGAACCATGTATTAAATGTTCAGAAATGTTAATTAAAATGTGCCAAAAGATAGAAGCTTATTAAGATTTTTTTTATTGAATGGAGGTTTTTTTTCTAGTGAGGGTGTGCAAGGCTAAAGATAAAGTCTCATGATACTCAACATTTTTACCAGTCATTCAGAAGTACGTATGCATGATGCACAAAATCTCAGATGGCAAAAAGTGCGGAACTCAGTCAGGGAGTAGACTATGGAAAGCAATGGATCTGAAAAGGGTTACATATCATAATGGAAAAACATTTGGAAGTGAATCCCTGCTACAATAGTATGGCAAGGGTGGAGGGAAGTCCTGCATACAGAACTGGTTAGAGAGAAAATTTTCTGTTGACATGTAAATCTTCTGGAAGGAAAGCACAGTGGTGCATAAGTAATCCAGGAGGTTTCTGTCATGAATTGGTGGCAACTGGAAGCTGTTTTCAAACATATGGATAAGAAGTTTATTGGGAATAGTCAGCATGGATTTACAAAATGCAAATAATGCCTGACCAAACTGATAGCCTTCTGTGATGAGACAACTGGCTTATTGATGCACAAACAACAGTAGATGTTGTTTATCTTGACTTTAGTGAGGCTTCCGTCACTCATGTAACATCTTCACAGACAAACCAATCAAGTACACACGAGATTACTGAACGGTGATGTGGACTGAAAAACTGTCTGAACTGCCAGATTCAAAGGGTTGTGGTAGGCAGCACGAAGTCCAGCAGGAGGCCAGTAAGTACGGGGATGCCCAGAGGTCAACACTGTAAACAGTATTATACAACATCTTTATTAATAACCTGATGGCAGGGCAGAACACACCTTCAGAAGAGATCATACAAAACTGGGAGGAGTGTCTGACACACCAGATGGTTATGCTTCCATTCAGAGGGACTTGGACAGGCTGGAGAACTGGTCTAATAGAAATCTCATGAAGTTCAAAAAAGGAAAATGACAAATTGTGCCTCTGTGAAGGAACAACTCCAGGCACCAAGTGAATCACTGAGAGTGATTGACTGAAAGGGAGCTTTGTAAAGAAAGCCCTGGGGCTCCTGGTGGACGATAAATTGAAGGCTAGAAATGCACCTCTGTGGCAAAGAAGGCCAACAGCCTCCTGAGCTGCGTTAGGCAGAGCATTGCCAGCAGGTTGAGGGAGGTGATCCTTCCCTTCTGCTCATCTCTGATGAGGCACATCTGGAGTGCTGGACCCAGTGCTGGGCTTCCCCCAGTACAAGAGAGACATGGACATAGTGGAGCTACTGTAGAAGGCCACTAAAATGATTGTGGAATTGAAGCATCAGTCACATGAGGAGAAGCTGAAAGAGCTGAAACTGTTCAGCCTGAAGGAGAGAAGACTCAGGTGGATACTGTCACTATGACTTGATGATGTCCAGACTTCCCTTCCAAACTCAGCTATTCTGTGATTCCGTGATTGTGTGGCTACGTTTACATATGACATTGGCTATACACAGCTACATTTTCACATGTCTTATGACTCTATACATCATAGTGTACTTAGCTGTGGAGATACTGTGTCTAATTATGGTATTCATATTTTAAGGAACATCGCAGAAGGCTACCCAGAATGAGTGTGAAGGACACTCATGCCCAGAAGAATGGACACATTCATAACTTCTCTGAAACAATCTGTATGTGACTACAGGTCTTTGTTATTCCATGCTCCATCAAAGGACTCTAGATGAAGGCGATATGCCAGGTGTCCTCAAAACAAGTGCGGTATGTGGACACTAGTCATATATGGATTTACAACACACAGATGGCTTGAGTGTCTGGATGTTGTCTGGCAAGCTGTCAGTAGAAGGGACCCCAGCCAGATTCTGTCATCCTTCCTCCTCCCCACTAACACAAGGAGGTGCTTCACAGTCAGGAACAGGTTCAGAACAGGTTGAGGGACAACAAGATCTGGCCTTGCCTGCTGTTGCAGTGTTTTGCAAAAGAGGTGTTGTACTTTTTATAGTAATGATTTCCAAAGAAAGATCTCCACAGTGGTCCCTAGAGGCCAAACCTGCCCAGTTTACATGACAAGAGCAGTAAAATTATGTTTGCATGCAAGAGTCTTTCTTCCTGCCCGCAATTTCCACACAAATTCTTGGATGATGACAGAGATTAAAGAAACTGAGCAACCACCCTCCCTGCTAAGGGCTCTAACAGACTCACAGTCTTTCTGGGTTAGGCAGAGGGGACAGAAATACTCCTTTTCTGACAAGCTATAGCTGTGCCTTTTTGATGGGTTTTCTGAAGGTCACTCAGCTGAAGTCTTTCAACTCATTTCTACTTTGCCTTTAAAACAAAGGTTAAAAGCAGTTTAATGTTTTGGTTTGGTTTGGTTTTTCCCCTTTAAAGCCAAATGGATGCCTGGATGTTGAGATAAGCTAAATACAGTTTGGAGAACTTCAGTGTCGTATGAAATGTGTCAGATGGTAAAGGGACACAGTCATTCCTTGCCGTTCCGTTTTTCCAGTCATGACCTGTGTGCTGAGGAGGGAAGAATGTGGTGTAAGAAGGCTTCTGTTGATTACATACTGCCCTGGGACATGGGAGAGCATGGGAGGCCTTGGGAAGTAAGAGAGTTGTTAATTTTTTTAATTGTTTTTTAATTACACTGAGGTTTGTAAAAACTCTGTTACAGCACTTATGAGAAAACATACGTACTGATATTCATAAACACAAGTGGCAATATTAAAACTTCCATGTTGTCTATATAAGGCTGGTTCCATATGAATTCAGATGGAACAATGCCAACTTCTTAATCATAAGGAACATCTTAAACCACAGTTAAATCAGTGGTATTAAGTCATAGATGCACATATTGCGTCTAGATACTGAAACTGTCAATCTTGATTCAATGTATTATACAAGGCTGATGTAGTCTCAGCCAAGAAGATATAGCTATGTGTGTCGGAGATCTGACTTCAAGCCCCTGTGGTCCAGAGGAAATAGCCCTCCCTGCCTTCCTGATATGAGAGAAATCTCCAAATTACCAGTCTTACCAGAGAGGGCTAAGCTAGTAGACTGTGCAAGCTTGTAGGTGAGCTGAATAGATCTCACTGATCAGGGCAGGATATTTGTGATCAGTACATTGCCAGCATGGCGACTCTTTTCACTACTTGTGCACAGCACAAATACAGACTGTAGCTTTTGCATTTATCTGTGCAGTTGTTCAGTAGCAGGTGAGTGTTCAGCTTCCAATACCCAAACTTAGAGACTCGTCTCTCTCCCGGTATACAGCATTCATACAGGATTAATCTGGTACAGAAAGGTCAAAAGTTTTTACAACCTCTGAATACACTGACAACATAGGTTATGATTTTCCTATATTCTTCTAAAATTAGTAACTTAAATTTTAACCTTCATCTCATTTTGGTGCTTGAAGAAACTATTACATGCCAGTCAATAAGAAAAGGATATACTCAGAAGGAGCAACTTCTCTCCAAAAAGTTGGAAGACAAAAAAGCTCCCTGTAGTTCTGTTTGTGGGGAAATAAACAGAGAGATCCATAGATTTGGTTGAACTCTAAAACTGTTGGGAATTCTTCTTAAGTGGTCTTAGGTAACTTTTATCTTATTAAGAATTCTTTTGAAAGCTCTTAAATGCCTTTTTTTGGTGATTGAGCCAGCTCCAGATATGACATAACGCTCTTGTTAGTTTCAGCAAGACACTTCTTAATTTTGCTGTAAAGGAGCATAATTTGGTGCACACTGCTTCAGAGGCTTAATTTACATTCCTGATTTTTTAAATATAAGTTTTAAAACAATTTACCAAGTATTGCACAGTAGAGAACAGCAATGTCAAAAGGAAGCTATCTCTGCTTGAGATATGATTTGCCTCTTGAGGATTAAATTTTATTATATCTGGCACATTTTGGAAAATAATTTGACTGCTAAGAAGTAAGAAAATATAGAAAAGCTCCTATACCTGGATCACAGTCTTCCTGTTGAAAATAAGAGTTTGTTCCTGACAATCTAAGAGTCACTAAAAGGATGGGGATGTTTTCATGTGTTTCTGAAGAGAACATGGCTTTCAGTTTGAGAGATGTATTTTTCTGTATCTCACTGGAAAGGAACAGATGTGATTTTTTGTAGAAACTCAGCCCTTCACCAAGTCACCAAATGGAAAGCAAAACAGATGCTTTTATGAAGTAGAAAGGTGAGTCTGAAGCATGGCTTTTTTTAAAGACTGGAATAGTCCATTAGACTTCTGGGACCTGACAAGGTGTGAGGTCTCTGACCTCTTCCAACAATCTATGAAATCAATTGCTGAATTGACAAAATGTACCATTCTTGCCCTGATTCTATCATCGTTACTTACATTGCGTTGCATTTTACTATTGACATCCTCTACAGGGTGAGTGCAGGGAAAGTTCCTACTCATTGTAAGTGCTGGGAGATGTACCTAGCATCTAAACAATAAATTTGTATTAATATCATCATCATATACTCTACAGAATTTTTCCACAGAGAAAGTAAAATCTCTGTGTCTTTAAGAATGCATTAATAATGCATTAAGAATACAGAATCAGATACCACACATAGGCCTTTTTTCATATTTAAATAAAGGTTCTTCAGACTTTTTGATAGCTAGTCTTAAATTACATTAAAGACAAGGATGGAAACCTGTTAGATCTTTTCAGGATGGAGACAAGTCAGAACAATTTCTAGAAGAGAAGCTAGTCCACGAGACTACTCTGCCAATTTATTCTGACAGAAGTGTGGAGTAGAGCCCTGAAAGTTGTAAAAGCTTGCACTTTATTTGAACACAGAAAAGACAAAGATCAAATTCCCTGAAAGGGTCTTTTAAGGAAATTGAATAGCATGGGGTAGTAGAGTGTGGTCACAGACCAGACTCTGTCTACAGAGACAGACAATAGTAGAAATAGGTGGCTAATTGCCAAGATTGTTGACTGAGAGAATAATAGCAGACAAAATTCAGCCTTGGTAGAAGGATACATCATTGAACTGTGTAAATTGAACAGTTCATGCACATTACAAAGTTCCAGACGAACTGGTTGGTTGTATATAGTTATACATATATACATGCACACACACACTTCTATATTATTTCCTACCCATCACAGTATTCTGTAGTTTTCATGACACTGTTGCCCTATCCAAAGAACAGACTAAATTCTGAATGCTGTTATCATCTTGTTTCTGTTTCTCATTCCTACAAAGTTCTTCATCCTTCTAGTAGAGAGCAGTCTCAGACCCATCTATACTTACTTCTACCCAGAATGCCAAGCCATGAGGGGAATATGACAGTCATCCAAATCTGAACACACATGTTTATCTCTTTTTGGCAGGTATATTAAATAAGTATCATAGAAATAGTGTGTCATATTTTTTCACAGTTCTCCACTTCCATTTACTGTAAATACAAAACTTTTTATAAGTTTGTCTTTGTTCTTCATAGATTTTCATGTCCATTAACATGAAAATAAAATGCACTGGATATTTTCTGTCTTCCTTGGTGTAACTCTCGTGAACATGGTAGAGCTACATGAGGAATTGTTTTGTGTTCTATCTTCTTCAAAATACACATAAACACCCTATTCTATTCCATTCTATTCTAAAGCTCAGTGCAAGATTTACTCTCTATTGTATTCACAGATGTGGAGACAACCACAATTTATACTGTGCAGGGAAACCTCAGTGTGATTGTGTCAGATATTAGAGATAAGCCCATTTCAAGAAGTTGTTGAAGGACCCTTTTTCTCTGACCTAAATAAGAGACAGGAAGAAAAGTGTTAAGTGAATGACATAAAACAAATACTTCATAAATGCCCCTTGGAAGACAGATACTGTAGTCATAATGTTGAGACAATTTGTGTAATCCATTCACTTTTCCTGTTTGCTGAGGTCACTCACCATCTGCTTGAACTACACACTTGGTTGTATGGTTTTAAAAGTCAACTTGTTTCTCAGTTCAGGATGAAAAATGTATCCTTTAAAGTTACCAGAGCAACCAGCTCTGAATTACAGAACATTGTCTAGGGAAGACAGTGTCTTTATATTCTTTCTATTTTTATAAAACAACATGTCTTCTAAAATGTGGAGCTATTTTCTCTCATTAATTATGTGTAATTTAAAATTTATTTTAACTAGCATAAAAAAGAAGACAAGTGAGACTGTTGGCACAGACAAAACCAGGGTCCAGAACATCCAAACATACACTCTAGGGAAGGGGTAGGGTTGCAATTTGTATTAATTAAACATGCATCTATGGCTGCCCTGTCAACTAGTCTTGATCACCCTTCTCCTTGCTCACACTGTCATAACACTGCTCTTTTCAGCCCTGTACCTCTTCCCAGCTCATCACTTTTGCTGTACAGCCCCTCCACCAATGCACCCCTGCTCTTTTCCCCCCTGCCCCAGGTGTTTCCTGGTTGCTCCACCATCCCAGGGTTCTTATTCAAGTTCCAGCTCCTTGTCCATCCCTTCATTCAGCCAGCTCTGAATGTCACCTCACTTCCAACATGTTAAATCTTCTCCCTAGTCTTTTTCAGCTTCCCACAGATGAAAAAATTACTTTTACCCTCTTCCCATCTCACTCATTCACCGGAGTTGCACTTGCCCCACAGCATCTTTGGGTCTGAGCCAACAATTGAAATCCATGTTCCAACTGATTTTTTACTTCCATTTCTTCCAAATATGTTTCTGTTCATGATTCCAGCCCCTTTTGTCCTC
>NW_010107610.1:23773-41527 GCF_000699245.1 Pterocles gutturalis | reverse complement strand
CCATTCTCTCTAGTTTCCATGTGACAATATACTCTCTTTTTACTTCCCAACCTGTTTTTCCCTCCTTCTGCTAGCCTCTGGCCTAAAAAAGGAGACATCCTTCCCTTAGGTAATATTCCCAGAGACTTTCAGTGAGAAGGGGAGCCTGAAAATGTGTAGTCCATTAAAATCTGGTGATGAGAAGAGATAAAGGAAGAAAAAAACCACAAACACACTGAAAAGGTGTTCAGTTTGTACACATACTTAAACAACTTTTAATTATATTTCTGTTGAAAGGGAAAATGTGCCATAAAATGAAGCAAAGTTTATAACTTAAGGATGTGTAAAAGTCTAAATCTGACTAGCATGAATGGTCATCTTTACCTAAAACAATATTTTGTAGTCTTGTGGTACAAAAGTCATAGGCAGTAAATGAGAAGAGAGTTTTTCTAAGGACTGTTTGCTTTTTCTTAAATATGTATGAAGCTTTATATTGTTCTTCATGTTACATGTTCTTTCTTTTTCAAAGTATAAATGTGAAAAACGGAAGCAAACTGGTGGTATAATGCTAGAACAGCAAGGAGTGATGTTGTGGTGGAAGGTCCAGCAGCCTGTGCTGCTTGAACGGAGCAGAAGTAGAGGGCAATACTGGAATATTTGGTGTACCACATTTGTTTGTTCACCTTCATGATGTCTCATCAGCTCAAAACGCACTAACAGCAAGAAGAAAAAAAAGTTAGATGCTTGCTAGAACTGTTTCGGGTTTCTTTTGTTGTAGAAGATTTTGGTGTTGAGGACTGTAAGTATAAATTGGTAGCAGTTACAAAGCCTAACTGCACTAAAAAATGTAATTGAATGACATAATAGTGATAATGCTGAATAGTATCAGGGTAATTAAGTGATGTAGAACAGACACAAATTTAAAGGCAAGATATAAATAGCATTGGAAGGACTGTGAGGGTGATGAGGCACTGGAACAGGTTGCCCAGGGAAGCTGTGGATGCCCCATCCCTGAAGGTGTTCAAGGCCAGGCTGGATGAGGCTTTGAGCAACCTGGTCTAGTGGAGGGTGTCCCTGCCCATGGCAGGGGGTTGGAACTTGATGATCTTTAAGGTCCCTTCCAACCCAAACCATTCTATAATTCTATGATAACTGTACACGTATAAGAGAGTAAACAATCAAATATAATGGGTGTCTAATATGCCTAAAACAGAGCAGGTAAAATAGACTGTGAGGACTATTCAAGGATTAATTCTCATGCTGAGATTTTCCAGAGGAGGTGAGTGAAGGTAGCAGGTAGAGAGAGCTCTGTGCTTGAGTAGAACTGAGGGATCCCCTGTTTCAGGGTAATAAAGGAAAGCCATAAGTGGGTGGTGCTATGCCAGTGAACCTTCAGTCTCTGCACAAAGAATTCAGGTTGGGTAGAAAAAGATTAAATGAAATAACTATTATCTAATTTCATCTGACAAACCAACAATGTTAACTTTTTTCTTCCATCTACTTTTAAGGATTTGCTATTTTCCCAAATATTTGCCATTAAGTGAATTTTTGTGGCCACTCCTGATAAGGAGGATATCCACATCTATATCCATTCATTTTTATATGTATCTGACGCACACGCTTTCTTCAGTTTAGGTAGAATCACCCTTTTGATATCTGGGAGGATCACAGAGATTAGATTCACTTTAATGACAGGGACAGAGTACTCTTTATATTTCAGATACTGCTGATAGAATAATTCACAAAAAAACACCCAAACCAACTCAGGCTCGTGGGGTTTTTGGTTGGTTGGTTGATTGGTTTTGGTTTTTTAGTTTGTTAGTTAGTTAGTTTGTTTGTTTGTTTGTTTTGTGATGGCATATTATTCACAAAATTCAGCCTATGGAAGGCTTTTTTTTTTTTTTTTTTTAATGTTTCATTGTGACTGCTAGCTACCTCCTGATTATGAGTTGCTCTTTGAATTGCACAGAATTTTGTCTTATGACTGGTGACTGGCATCTTTTAAAGCCGAGACTAGTGCATGGAAAATGGTTAATTACTTCCACTTCTCTCAGAGTGTAAGCTTCATGAAATGTTTAGTAGTCATGTAAGCATTTATAAATAAATTACTTGTCATCTGACCACTTTGAAAAAAATAATGATTATCACACCACAAAAATCTATGCACAGAACTTAGTAGGCTTAATTAAGAGAACAACAGCGTTCGCATTGTCTGTCCAGGTCCAAAATCAGAAAATGGAAAACGGTGTTTCCAAACTTATGTTTTCCATCATCACCTTTCTTTTATAGATGTCCAGCCAGTGGTAACCCTTTAAATTTCAATGAAATTCAAGGAAAAAACATGTTTTGCAAGGACCTTTTTTTTCAAGAAAATGGTATAAAACAGTGTTCTATAGGTTTGCCCAGTGTTAGAAACGCTTTGTCAAAATATTTCTTCAGTCAAATCTCAGGTTTTATTTTAAGGTAACACTGAAATATTTAAGCAAACAAGTAGAATGTTTTTCTAAGAAATACATTTTCTGGTTTTCAGAGCTGTGCAACAGAATAAGTATTGCTCATTATCCCTGATATATTCATTGCAGTTAGTTATTAGCCAGCTCTATTGAACTTCCTAGCAGGATGCCATTCTATTTTAAAGGCATATGTGTGTTATAGCAACCCTTAATTTATTGGTCTTTTAATTTAATTTATTTATCTTTTAATTTATTGGTCTTTTACAATAAAGAAGACGTATTTGTTGTTGTTTAACAAAGCTGTACTCATGCTAAACTTTGTCATTTTATTGGCTTTAGTTGAACTCCCTGTGAGTGACATCTTCAATGAAAAGTTATAATTAACATTATTAATGGGATTCATTAATACTCTAGGTTGGAATAGTCTTCTGAAATTTTAAGAAATGTCTTTCTTATTTCACTAATATGAACAAGGATGACTATAGCACCAGTGCTGTTTGTGATTTTGCATGTAGAAATTACCTACTGAAAGCCCTGGGTATTCAGAAACCACTTTTTTTTTTTTGGTGTTTTGAGGAATGAAATCTCTATCTGAGTTTTATCAAAATGTCTTTATTTCCTACTACATTTCTTTTAATAAGCTACAGCTAAGAATGACTCATAGTGAATAATTTGAGAAAATATGGTTCTCACTTAATCTCATTTAAAATATCCTTGTGATTTCCAAGGGCCAGAAAAGCAGATTAAAAATTATTTTATAGATCATATGAGATATTGCTTATTAAAGCATGAATTAACTACTTCTCTGTTGATAAATTACTTCTGACACATGTAATTAAAGCAGAAGATTCAATCACTAACATTAATCAGTGTGAAAGTACACTTAAAAAGAGCAAACTGTAATGCGTAAAGGGTAGCAACCTAATGGTACACTACATTTTTTATATTTTTAAAGATATTTTACTTGTAAATATTTATTACAAAATATCATTATATATATCCAATTTTTCATCCTTCTAAATCCATAAATCAGTAAAACAACATGAAAGGAAAAAAATATGCTTGCAACATAGATAAAAAAATATTTTGAGGGAGAACTGTTTGAAGTTATAATCATGGTACAATATGTATATGTAGCACACATCTATGGTGTCCCACAGATGCAAGCAGGCTGGTATCTGACATCACTAGTTATAGTGCAAGCATGAAGAAAAAGGCAGTCTCTGACTCAGAGAAAGGTTTGCAACACTAATAACTGCATCGGTGTGTGGTTGTATCACATTGCAAGGAGAAAAATGCTATACTACCTCAGAGAAAGGCCAGTGCCTCTTGGACTGGTTAAATGACTTGCTAATGCAAAAATGCAGTAATTTTCAGTGAAATAACTGCCTTGAAGTATCTCACTCACTAACAAATTCTAGTGAAGAGGCTTTTACTTTGAAGTGGCTGATACAAAACAGCTCTGTGTTGCTGTCACTACATTGAACCAGAAATGGTAATGCTTCGTCTCTGCTGAGGCTTGTACAGATGCGTGGGGTTATTCTGCCCTGGGTGCAGAACTTTGCATTTCTCCTGTACAACTGTATGAGTTTCTGGTTAATCCAGTCCTCCTTTTAAGTCCCACAGAACTGTGGGGGAACATTACCTCTTGACATATCAACCCCCCCCCCCAGTTTAGCATTCTCTGCACATTTGCTAGTTCTGTTTCACCACATAGGTGCTTCACGATGATATCAAACATTATAGATCCTCGCATCAGTCTCTAGGATACCAGTTATCATCTGGATATTGTGCCATTGACTACTACCAGGCTTATTACTATTCAACCCAGTCCAGTAGTCCAGATGATTTTCAACCCACCCAAGAGCCTGTTCATCCAGTGCATACTTAGCTTCTAGATTATACTAAAGTATCAAGTTCTAGATATCTTCAGGGACAGAAACTCCACAACCTCCTGTGATAGCAGTAGACAATCTCCATAACAAAGATTTTGTTTCCTTGTGCCTAACTGGAATTTCTCTTCTCATAGACTGTTTCTGTTGTCTCTCCTCCTTCACACTAAGGAACTTTCTCTGTACCTTCCCATTGGGTGGTTGAAGACAGCAATAAGATCTCTCTAGAGACTTCTCTTCTTAAGGCCAAACAAATCCACTTATTTCAGCCTCTCCTCATGTGTCATGATCTTCAGTGCCTTGATCACCTTTATGGCCTCTGCTAGACTCACTCCAGTACGTCTGTGTTTTTCGTGTGCACATTACCCCAGAGACGGTCTCACAGTCACCAAATTGAGAGGAATAATCACTTAGTAGTAACCCTAACCTGTTGCTGCCCTACTGTTTTCTGTCCCTCTCCTTCTCAGAAAGTGCTGATTCACGCGGGGTCTGGAAACAGGTTTTGGCTGCGAAGGCTTATGCAAAAAAAGTGTCGGATATCTCAGCCATCTCCATATCATCTTTTACTAGGTCATTTTTGTAGCCTCTCCTTTTTTCCAATTGTCATACTATTTTTTTAGAAAAAATTTTATTCCATGAAAAAGAACTGAGAAATTTTATGCATTGATGCTGCTCTATCAGTAAGGTATTATCTATCTATTTGTTTAAAATCAGGCAACTCATTTGGGCACCATTCCTCTGATGGCAGCTTAGCACAGGATTCTGTCTAGAAAAGACTTAAGTCAAGGCTCTTTTTTAAGTAAGTCAGAGTCCTACTTCTGCTGCTTATCTTCATAGCCTTCCTCCACATCCTGAACTCAGTCACACCATGGTCACTGCAGTCCCTATTGCTGTCTGTGACCACGCTGCTCAACAACTATCCCTTGCTTTTGAGCAATGGTCAAATAGAACATTATCCCGGACTGGCATTTGCATAAAGAAATTGTCACCAGAAAAGCAGACTAACATTCTGGGTTGCTTGCACAATACTGTGTTGTCCTCCCAGTAGATGCCTGTATTGTTGAAATCCACCCCGAGGACCAGGCTGCAATTGGGAAACTCCTCCAAGCAGTTTGTGGAAAGCTTCACCCACTTCATCCTTTAGATGAGGCACTCTCTAACAGACCCCCAACAGAGTGTCCCCAGTATTTCTTTGCCTTCTGTTCTTGACTGTCAGGCTCTCAGCAGAGAAGGGAGGACACAGATTTCTGTCTCCTTTTGTTGGTGTCTGATACAGAGAAGGGGAGATAAATCTGAAGGACCAGTGGTGAGTCTTGATAGATGTTTATTATGTGAGAATTTTGATGTGTTTGAGAGGTGTTTTCCTATTTAATTAGGAATAGTATATGTATAAAAGGGGCTTATAAGAAAGATGGGGACAGAATTTTTAGTAGGGTCTGTCGCAACAGGACAAGGGTAACAGTTTTAAACTAAAAGAGGGTAGACTTGGACTAGACATAAGGAAAAACAAATTTTACTGTGGGGGTGGTGAAACACTGGAACAAGTTGTCGAAAGAGGTGGTAGATGCCCCATCCCTGGAAACATTCAAGGTCGGGTTGGATAGGGCTTTGAGCAACCTGATCTAATTGAAGATGTCCTTGTTCATGGCACGGGGGTTGGACTAGACCTTTGAAGGTCTTTTCCAACTCAAACCATTCTATGATTCTGTGATTCTGTGATAAAGTGAGGAAAGGTTCTGACTTTAATGGTGTTTTGAAGTCTAAGCCTAACTATTCCTAAAAGTGTTTGGAGTAAGATAACACTTTTGGAAAGCAAAAGCTGTAGCCTGGGTACTAAGGGCAGGAGAATCCGTCTGACAAGTCAGTGGGAAAGCCATTAAAAGATCTCCTGTGGGCTGAGAGACAGAAGCAGCTGGAAACTGATTTCATTGTCAGTGCTACCAGCATTCTTGTGAGAACTGGAACATCAGTGTGGGGAACAGCTGGCAGCGAGGCTGGATCACCCTGGAACCTCTAGTGTGAGTGTCTGGTGGAAGGAGGTCAGACCAGAGGGTTCATGGTGGCTTGCTTGAGTCCTTGCTGCTCCTAAAGGGGTAACAATCCCTTTGTGAGTGAGTTACATGCTACTGCAAGAGAAAAACGCAGGCTGGATCACCCTGGAACCTCTAGTGTGAGTGTCTGGTGGAAGGAGGTCAGACCAGAGGGTTCATGGTGGCTTGCTTGAGTCCTTGCTGCTCCTAAAGGGGTAACAATCCCTTTGTCAGTGAGTGAGTTACATGCTACTGCAAGAGGAAAACGCAGCTGCTCAAGTTATAACCTCCATTGTCTATAAAATGAGTGCAGTTTACAGCAAATGCTTAACTTTTAAAAGCCAAAATTAGGTGAAACAAATGTGACCTATAAAGGTGAAGTTCTTGCCAAAGATCACTGAGAAAACAAGAAATAAAAAGCACATTAATCTAACATAGCCTATAATATAGAAGTTGATCGGGATACAAAGCTAAGTACAGCTCTGGCTTCATTTGTGGAAATGAAGATGCATTCACTTACATTAGAACTGATTATAGCTCCCACTGTCTAGATTAAACAGCCCCCAGGACTCACATACCTAATGTGTCCAAAGTTCAGATCCACTCAGCCTTTCCTGACATCTGAAATAGCAATTTGAGGCTTCAATTCTTTCTGTCCTTCTTCATTCACAATTGCTATATTCTAATTACATTTTTTATTCAAGTAGCAAGCCAGTGACTCTATTAAGCCTGAAGGATTTTTCCTTTTTTTTTTTTTCAAGGAAGGAGTAAAGATCTCAAAAAAGCTTAAAAGTTCTGATGAAAGGCATCAGAAGAAGAATGAGTTGCTTAAGTTTACATCTGAACCTGTTGTTGGTACCATGATAATGAGGCATTTCATTCAGGTAGACCTTTTCTATGTATCTGCTTGCTACTCAAAAAGTTTGGAAGAGATGCATATAAAAATATTCTTAGTATTCTGTAACTATTGTTATTAACAGTGTTTCTTAGGGTAAATAGCAAGCACTTTAGGGGATGTGTAAAAAAACCACACTATAAGAATTCACTTTTGTTTTGAGGATTCCTAGATAAGTGATTGATACAAAATACATTTCCCCATTATATTTTTCTCAATTTTTGTAGACTGCTGTGGAATAAAATACATGGGTTAGGGAACCAGCAAGGAGAGGAAATTTGTTTCAAAAACTACCTTCATGCTTAATTGTTCATTACTTCACCATCTACCAGTGAATAATACTGGTGTCAGGTCAGACAAAAGATCCTTTTGTCCTTGCTGTTTATCTCAAACAGGGGAGAATCATAGGATGTCAGGCCACAGGATGACAGGATATTTCAGTCTGGGAGGGTCTTCAGGAGGCCTCTGGTCCAACCTCCTTCTCAGAGCAGGTCAGCTCTGAGGTCAGAATGGGCTGCTCAGGGCTTCGTCTACTCAGGGCTTGAAAACCTCCAAGAAAGAAGAGTGAAAAAGAAACCCTTGCCTCTGCCTGACTGTGCTCTTGCAGAAAAAGTTTCTCCTTATATCAAGGCGGAACTGCTCCTGCTTCACTTAATGCTCATTATTCCTTGTCCTTCAACCCTGCATGGCTCTGACGAGCCCAACTACATATCCTTGATGACATCCACGTAGTCACTGGAGCTGCTGTTAGCTTCCCCCCAGATCCAAGCTATGCAAGCCCAGCCCCCCCAGCCACTCTGCAAAGCGCAACTGCTCCAGCCTCCACCATCTTGATTTCCCACTAGGAGAATAAATAGAAGAAAAATCTGAAGAAAAAAAAATATTGTGTTTTTTTTTTTTTCTCTAGCTTTTGCTGCAGTGTGCATTTTTCTTTTGATCATCTTGCCTATCCAATTTCTTTCCCATCTCATTACCCACTCAGCCTGACTGTGGTGTCCAAACATGAATACCAGAATATTGTGGGAGACAGTACCGAAAATCTTGCCATAGTGGATTCAAATAACATCCACTGTTCTCTCCTCATTCACAAATCTAGCCATGATATTGTAGAAGACAATCAGGTTGGTCAGACATGATTTATCCTGGCAAATCCATGCTGTCTGTTCCCAGTCACCTTGCTGTCCTCTCTGTCTCAGAAACATGCTTCAGGGGAACAGAAATGAGTTATTGGGGAAAAATGCAGAGCTGGGGAATGCAAGAAGTCATACCTACCCTTGTATGTGTTTCCAGTCTCCAGTACACTTTAGGTTAGAGGCTTCCTGAACAAAAATGTGTATCTTTGTATTAATGAACTTTAAAGTATGTGTTCTCCTAAAAATGCGTCTAGCAACTTTTTCCAACCTGAACAGGTGGCATCCCTAACAACCTAGACAGTGAGTGTCACACTTTAATTTTATGCTCTGTGAAGATGTAGATGCCTCATCTTTGAGGGTGACAGACTTCTGATTATGTCTTCTCTCTATATTCAGTGGAGAGACACAGACTCCTAAGTAAGAGGCACAGGCAGGTATTTTGTTTGTTTGGTTTGTTTTTTTTCCACTAGACTTATTTTAAATTGCTTGCTTGGAAAAGTAAATAAAAATCTCATTTTTCAAGATGGAGAGAACATGCGATCAAAGACTTTTATAGAATGAAAAAGTAGTTCCTTCTTCTGCCCTGTGACCCTTGTCTGGATTTATTAACATACTCAGGAATCATAATCATTTTTGTTTACATTTATTTTTTCTTCAAAGTAGAAACACTTCATTGTAATTATTTCACTTATACATACAGTTTGCCCAGGGAGAGGTCAGGGAGTTGGAAGTGCAAAGTGAAGGTCTGGCTGAGCGCGATAAGTGCAGTTAGTGAGCATGTTTCATGAGATCCCTGAATCACACTGTTAAGTAATGTCTCTGCATCTTTGTTGTAGGAGACCTCCCTTCCAAGGACTTCACAAATGCTACCTGCAATCTGCTGTGTTCAGTTCCTGCAGTTCAAGATGAGATCCATAATTTGGTCATAACCACTTAAGAGACAATCACTAGTGTGATCTGGTCTAGGACTAACATGCAGAATTTCACTTGAAAGAACAGCAGCTTTAGTCACATACCCTCAGACTGTGCTTCAGAGTCTACACCACAGCCAATTTCTGTGTGTGCATTGCAGTGACTACTGGAATAACCATTAATTTGTACACAGCTGTTAGCTTCATTTTTCTCACTGTAGGAACGTGTGACATACCGAAGACTGAGTCATTTTTAATATCATAAGGGGTGGATGAGTGCTTTAATGTGTTCAATTTTTATATTTAGCTTTGATTTCTTCTAGGCCCAGTGCTTTGAAATTTGCACAGGAGCTAACAGTATTGCCACTTCACAGTTGACCCTGGTCACTTCCATCAACATTTCTGGGAATGGTTGAGCTCCTGTAGCTGTTCAGTATTCACGGCTGACTATTTGTGATTAAACATGCCCTCTTTGAAGTTAGGTCCCCAAAAAGCTGTCTCTGAAGGCAAGATGCATATGACATTTGTACTTCATGGTAAAATATGATGCATTTCTGTCAAAATAAAAATATTTATATAGGTATATATACCTGTTGAGGCAGATGTGTGTGTATGTCTGTAATATGGTTGGATTTCATACATAAAAATAGATAGTTGAAACAGTACTGAAATATTTTTTAAAATAATCCTTCTTTATATAGAAAGAGGGATGTGCATATGAATAAGCATTTTTTTAAGTATTTAAACAGAAAATATCCTGCTGCTGTTTTAATAGAAAAATCATCAGCTAATCTTGAAGCATCGCATCTAAAATATCTGGATGGGTTGTGCTTGCAAACACAAGATTTTAATTTCTAATTATAGAGTGCAGCCAGCAATTACAAGATTTAAGGAAAATGTTACAGTTTAAGCAGACATTACAGATACACTTTTAAGGTAGCAACTATAAACTCCAGTTACTGTGTAATATGTAGTTGCTTTATATAATATAAGAATACAAAAGATAGTATACTTGAGGGAAACTGCATGAATGTAAACCAACTATACCTCTTTGAGAAAAACCTTCAACTGAGAAGAAAAACTTAGTGAACCTGGTGGGTGACGTACCTAGTAAGTGACACCTAAAAAAGGTCATTGTCTGCAACTCAGTGCCCTTCAAAATACTTTTGTACTTAAGTGCTACTTTTTCTTGTGAATTTTAAAATATCATTAACCTACAGGATACTGCAAATGTGTTCATGACTGGGATGTTATATTTAAATAGAACTTGGAAAAATTTAAATATCACAATATCTTTGGTGCAGACACTTTAAACTCTTAACTGCAGAGCAGTGGAAGAAGAGTACATTATAATTCACCTGCAGTAATAGGCTGAATGATGTTTCTATCCTGCTTTGAGTGAAGGGAATAATAAAATTGCAGTTGACTTCCTTGGGGACAGAATTGCGTCCTATCAGGCTAAGGAATATAAATCAAAATAATATATCAGCAGCAGATGGTTGCAACAGATGATTGAATAAGCACCAGGTTTAATTTTTATGAAATGGCACTTTTTTAGAACGTACAACTTGTCAAGAAATTAAATTTGACGCAGATGAAGTCTAAAATGTGCTATATTTTCATTACGGTATGCAGGGGGCAATTTTATTCCCCAAATTGATCTCTATAGCAATAATATTATACAACCATAGCATAATATATATACTCATTCAAATTCAGAAAAAAAAATGTTCTGTGTGTAAGAAGAACACAATAGAAATATGGAAAGAAAGGACAACAGACGTTAGGAAGAGGTTTTCTAAAAACATCTACAATCCCTCTAGGGCTCTTTACTCACACTACAAAGGCATTTAGGTGCCTATTTCCTGTGAAACTGTAGGAGTTCAGATTGTAAAAATGGTGAAGCACCTACGTACCTCTGTGGATATGTCTCCGACACACAGCTGAGTAGGTTGTTACACATAAAACATCCCATTGAAACGTAATGGATGTTTTGACTGATCCTGTCAACACGCATCATAGACAGTAGCAGTTGCATACATCCCTATGGCTACTACATCTGCAGATGAGATTTCCCAGCCAGATAGAAGCGTGAAGCACTCTGAGTGCACAAGTAGGGAGCATGAGCTGTCCTGGAGGCATACAACGACTGCTCATTCAGCAGAAAAATAATCCATGCATCTACAGCTGTCTACCAGATGCCCAACAGCTCCAGCCAGGTGTTCTCCGGCCGTTCTGGATGGGCTGCAGGTACTTGTGTACCCTGGGGAAGATGTCAAGGGCCTTCACTTCCTTCAGAACAAGCCTAATAGTGTTTTATTATGATACTCCTGGAGTAGTGTGCCATAGGGACTACTCAGGCTTGCACAGAAGCTGTGTTTTTATGCTATGTGAATAAAATAACAAGGTATGGCCTGCCCTCTGCCTTAAGCATGGCTTGCACCCACAGAGCTGACACTGTACATCTAGCTAGGGTGGCCTCACTGAGTGCATCTCGGTGAGTTTCAAAAGAAATATGCACTGTGGACTTCCCCTCACGCTTCAGATTTTTGAAATATCAGTATCCCCCAGCCTATTGTGGAAGAAAATCAGTTGGCTCAGGCCAAACCCATGCAAGGGACAGCACTAAAGACCTAACAGTGCACATGGTCATGTAGCATGCTTGATCCCAAGGCTGGACTCTCTTCAGTTTACTTACACAGACATAGCTAAAGATGCCATAAATCTGTCCAAATGTGTCAGAAAAAGAAGGAACCTTAATCATGGACACAAGTTAATCTAGGAAATCACGTTAGCTAGGAAAGATCCTCTTTTTCAAAGTGTTAAATTCATTTAATACCAGGAATCCAAGAACAGAAAAGCTTACCAGATTTATAATCTCTTCCCTAGATAAAGCAAACCAGATATCAGAATTTTATTATTGGAGCAGATTTATGCACATAAACTCTGTGTCTGAAAACTCTGTATTCAGAGTGCTCATGGCTGAAAGAAGACCTTAGCCAAATTTAGTGCAAGAATGAGCTCTGCCTTTTAAAAGGCAGTATAATAAATTATTGGGGCAACGCATCATCCACTGTGGGGTGTTTTTCATTACTGGATGACTTGAAAGCAATACAGGACAGCTTTCTAAAAGCAAGGACTCATCCAAGGACTCTGATCTGAATAGGGGAGTTTCTGGATAAAATTTTGAGTCACATAAAAGATCAGAGAATTCATTGGAGGGCACAAGGCCACCCCAACAAGGACAGGCAAGTCCACCTGGGTGTGTTGAAGTATCTTGATCTAGATGTCTTCTTTCTCTCTAGAATGTCCCGGGTGAACAGACAACCAGTAATGAAATGCCTGTCCATGGGTAGGAGACTTTTTCAGGTTCTTGATACAGAGCAGTCATTCTTCTATGAGTTTTGGAGATCTTGTTTTTCAGAACTACTCCTCCAGCTGGGGTGTCTGATGCCTGAAATCCTGGAAAAAATGTACTGGAAGTCCTGAAAAATGTACTGGAGACAGCAGTAGCAATAGTGGTCTGAGGATTAAAGATGCTGTAGTTTTCCCTGCTCTCTGAGTGCTAAGCAGTTGTCATGTCTCAGTTTGGTAGCGGCTGGATTGCAACAGTCACTGACCTAGGGATTGCTGTTCAACCAGATGTTTGAAATGTCCTTTAGGACCATCAGGGTGACAAATGAAGTATAATAACCAGCTATTATAAATAGCAATGGACTCAAAGAAGCTCACAAACTCTACATGGTATGTGCAGCATTCATAGAAATCTGACTTTCGCTATGAGAAGAGCAGAACAAGTCTGAGAATGGTTCACAGCTCTTGTATGAGTCCAGGTGCCCTGAAAGGTGATGGAAATCTTTCCAGTCATTTCACAGAAAGTTGGGTAGGATCCAGAGAGGGCAGCAGAGGATCCTATCATTTTTTTTCCTACTTAGCGTCATCCTGTGAAAGGTATGTGTCAGGACGGGATAAATCATCTGAGTCATTTTCCATATCAATTTTGAGTAAACTGAGCTTACATGGTTACAGAGGATCTATGAGTTTACAACGGATAGCATTCCAGAAAAGAATGATTAAAAAGAAAAAAATAAAAAACAAGTTAAAGGAAGAAAATTGTTTTCTGCACCAAAGGATCTCAGTTTCTAATTTTGTGGTAATTCAAATATCTTCTCTGAAACACACACCAGTATTACCACAGAGATAATCTTCCTGGCATATATGGAGACTGATTTTGTTTAAAAGGGCTGTGCACTTTAGGTGGAAAAGAAAAATCTTAAACTGCATCGTCAGCACTAGCCAGTCACAGCATGAACACTTTAATGTTGACTGGTGCTCCTGTGGGAGTTGTTATGACTCCTATGTTCCCTTGATAAATTCTGTTCTCCAAGATGTTCCCAAGGCTTGTGTATATTCTGTCTGTGGCTGCGCTGATAGCACAGTCACATTCCTCAACTCTAAAAAACCAATAAATACATGGAGTTGTTTCATGAGATTTGTCTGGCTTTGCATTGGAGAGCCAAGAAAGAGGACAGGACATGGCCTTTAGCATGTAGTCTTCTGCTTATGAGAACATCTTTTTATTTTTATGTTCAAGAAGCACACAGCTCCTTTCAGGAAGCACATCTTGCACACCCAACACGACCAGCATGACCAACTTTCTTTGGCCACACATCAGAAAGAGACATCTGAATGAGGGTGTGTTGTGACCAGTGCCACTCAGTCTTAAGGTAGATATTAGGTGCCTAAAACTCATCTTAGTCAAACACAAATACCTTATTCTAACAGGCCAGTCTATAAACGCTGCTGCTTAGATGCCTAAGACATCACCACTGCCTGTTTTCCTTAAAATTCTTCCACCCAAAGTCCTGTTCCTCTGCCTGCTCAGAGACTTTGCTGTGTTAGGTTGATCTGAAAAAATACATCCTTATTTTTCTCCTTAGCCAGACTGGAATTCACAAACTAAGCAACCCTCACCCATGTCTCCTGAAGATCCTGATCTTTTACACTTAAGTCATACTTAACACGCTGCTTAACCAACAACACTGACCTTTTTTGCCCACAAATTCAAGGATTAAAGAGCCTGCAGAGCCAGTAGGGAGCTCATGACTTCATTGGTGAAGCAGTAATGTCATGCCACTGGGAGTGAGTAGTGTTGGGATCATATCTGTTTTCAATGCTGTGCCTAGGTATGGCATGCTACCCCACCACAGCTCAGTTATTCCAGCACTGTGGTAGTTTTGTATCCACTTCTTGGGCCTTAGTTCCTCTTCTCTGTTTCCCTGGCTGTATGCACTTTTGTCCGAGTGTGTGAGGAGGGCCCCTTTTTGACCTGTTTTACCCTCCTCAGGTCTCTCCTGCTCCCATCACCTTTCCCCATGTACTCACCGATTCTGATCTCCCTTCCCCCACTTAACTGTGCGCTGTTACCATCCTCCCCCTGGCAGACATAGCTGAAAGCCCTCCTCACAAGAACAGCCAGACTGTTAGCAAGTATGCTTTTTCCTCACTCTTTCAGGTGGATCCCACCTCTCTTCAGGAGTTTGTGTTTTTTCAAAGAAGGTCTCATGGTCGCAGGAGCCAGAGTGATTCCTGTGACAACAGCCAAAGAGACAGTTCATGTCTTGCTGGATGTGCCAGCTCCTACCCAGCCTTTGCCTTTACCATCAGGATCAAGAAGGTACGACCTGGACCCTTGTGCCTTTAACCTGCACCCTTGGTTCAGCAACCTTTAGTCACTCTTCATATGCTCAGGGTCTCGTCTGGAAGTACCATTGATGACAACATGGATGACCACCAAGGAGTAATGGGCTGAAGGCTGGATAAATTGTCAGTCTCTTCACAACATCCCAGATGTAGACACCCATCAAGAAACAAGCATCCTGTGACAGCATATCTGGATGGCAGGTGAACGTTTCTGTCCTCCACAAAGGGAACTCTCCAAACACTCTCACCTGTCCTTTCTTCTTAGTGCAGATGCTTGGTTCAAGTTTGATCAAATGTGAAGCCTCCTGGTGGAGTTTACTCCCCCATCAGCTCCCAGGGCACTAAACCTGATGCTGCCAGTCTGCAGATGGAGTAGGAGCCTTTCTCTGTTGCCAAGTCTCATGTCTCCAGCCTTTTCAGTCTCTGTCATCCACCCTTCGGTCCAGTACAGCCCCTGGTTGTCCCTCCTTTGGTGCAACGCAGGTTCAGTCTCTTGCCTCTGAAGGGTATTTGTGCAGATCCTGTCAATCCTCCTGCATGTGACTAAGCCTGTCCACCCCTTCCGGCAGCTCCTTCAGCTGGCAAGTCAGGTCCTCAACCAGAGCATGCTTCCGGTAGGTAGGACAACATTAATCTCAGCCCCAGGAGCACCAGAAACTCCCTGTAGCCTGAGTCTTGGGTGTCCATGTCCTCCCTCTGGGGCTCCCACTCAGTTGATGCCCCTGATGCTCCAGTGACAGCTGTTCCACTTTTTGCTGTGGACCATGCCCTTTAACATGTCCACTGTTATTCAGCAGCCACTTGCTCTCCTAGGCAGTTTTTGGAAAACTTCTATAGCCTGTTCTGTAGCAGCTGCTGCATCTGTTAGATAGACAACCATGTTACTGAAGAGTTGAGTCCTCACAAAGTTCAACAAAGGGAAATGCCAAGAACCGCACCTGGGGAGAAATAACTTCAGGCACCCTGGCAGGCTGGGGCACTTATTTATCTGAAGCTATTATTATGTCAGTTGAAAGAATATTTCCTATTTAAAAGAAACAACAAGCAAACTGAAAAAGTTCTAAAAAAATAAAAGGCAGTTGCAAGGCTGTTTATAACAGTAAATATGATGGCCTGAGAAAAACTAAATGTCACATCAACATTCCTGATAATATCAAGATCCAGAAGGATGTTCTCATGATAGTTACTGTGTCACAGATAATAAAGTGAGTCAGAAACTTGAATCCCATCCAGAAAAGAATGGGGAAAAGCGGGAGAGTGTCTAAATCAAAAATTAAGATAAGGGTTAGTTTTCTCCCATGAGCTCATTAAATTGGATTTTTTGGCTGCAGTTTTATGACCGCAAATTAACAACTGGGAAAGAGAAAATTTCAGTAAACTTATCCTCACTATTGCCCTTGACCTGTTAGATTCCTGGAGAAAGTAAGACCAGGCCCCAGTTTTCTAACATATTTGATCCCTTAATTTATCTCTTAAATTTTTTTTTCTTTTTTTTTTTTTTTTTCATTTTCTGGTGGTTTCAGACAAACACTGTAAACACTGTTGAATGTGAGGTTGTCTCCTGGGGAACTCCCTGCAAGGCTTCTCTGAAACTCAGTCTACCAACCTCAATAAAAAGCTTTGTTTATAAGCCACCTTGCAGGACTGAGTAGCCAAATGGCCTTTACTCTCTGCCAGCTTCAGACAGACACCTAGCAGTTTGTTAAAGCAGTAACTCTAAAAAGTCACAATTCTAAATGTCCCACTGTAGTATTCATACCAAAGTTATTTCATCCTAATGAGATCTAGAATAATGAAAGAAATTTATACAAAATTTAGCCGTATTGCAGGAACAAAAAGGGTAATGCCAAATATAGTTACAAAGCACTGTGCAATTTGGCCCTTGGTACCTACCATTGACCTTTCACATGTAACGGGAATTGTCACTATGTTCCCATCACCAAGTAGACTTAGCTGAACAAAAATAAAAGCAGTTTTGTACAGCACTGCTTAGTGGCTAATGCCAAGTATTTGGGCTCTTTTATCTCTGAATCTATCAATTAATTTCTTCATTAATTGGCCTGTAGATTCTTGTATATCCTTTCTTTTCACTTTTTGAAGAAACTGGTTACTCTCTTTGACCTTAAACCTTCCAGCACTTCATCAGCACTTCTCTTGTTCTCTGACAACTGATCATCTCCAAGTACAGCACTCACTGCAGTTTTTCAAAAGTCACAGTAAGAAGCAGCATTCAGATGCAGCAAGACTGGCTGCAAACTAAATTGGGGATAATACCTTCCTAAAAATACCTTACAAATGTCATGAGGCGACCAGTTTATCATATTTAGAATGTTATGATGTTCTCTTATGTTTCAACACATTACATCTAAAATACATTAAGTGACAGACAACCCAGTCCTTGTGGATCATTTTTTGTAAGTACTTGTACAGTGTCAAGCACAGTCAGTCCTTGATCCCCCATTAGATCCTGTCTGCCTATCAAAATAAACCAGATCTTTTATGATGGTGTTCAATCTCGTTGTAGTGATCAAAGAGCACAGTTCTTGCTCAGACGTACTTGGAGTCTGGTCCATCCATTCTTTATAGTTTGCTTTTATTTTAGATAAAGATAGTAATGCTGGGTGATACAAGCCTGATTTCTCCTTTCCTTTTATTCTAGTTGTATATACCTGATGACTTCCAGGACTACCAGAAAACATTTATGAGAATCCGTCTTCAGGAAGACAGTGACAAATTATAAACACCATCTAGTTTGACT
>NW_010107610.1:0-23742 GCF_000699245.1 Pterocles gutturalis | reverse complement strand
CTCAGATGCTAGAAATCTAGACAGCTCCAGACTTCACAGGCACCTCCAAACAAAGGCAAAAAACCAAATCAGTGTAGCTTGGAGACAGCTGACAACAAACACTGAGCTGCTGTGTTATCTTTGTATGCACAATTTTACCAGAAGTAAAAATAATTTAGAGTATTGGCAGAATGTAGTAAAGATCCTGACCTTGGCATAAGAAGAGCATTTCAAGGAAAACCATCTGTAGGTCTGTTCACAGCTAGCGATAGCAGAACTACAAATCAGTTATTCTGGGATACAGCTCATTTAACTTTCAGTGCCTGCAATGGAGATACCAGCACGTGTGACAACACTATGAGCTTTTTGCACAGTTCATAGAAAGGAAATTGCACCTCTAGGACATAGACTATCACCTGCCCCTTTTCAGATATCTACTTAAAGAAGAGATAAATTGAGCTCTATCTTTCCCTGACCATGCTCACTGGTTCTCTGGCAGGTGACATTGGCAACTGTATAACATATATTGACAGTACTAGGAGAACAGAGCGAGACATCTCCTCCGAAAGAGGCAACTCTAATGGGATCTTGGGTCCAACTATCATTTGAAATTATTTTTGCAAAACAGCAGAGATGTGGCAGGCAAGGCACTAAACCACATATAAGAACTCAGGCAAGGCACTAAACCACATCTAAGAACTCAGGAAACTAAGAGTGGTTTCTACTCTTTAAAAGACAAAAGATGAAAAATACAACTTTTGTTTTCATATTATCTTCTAAGGACAAAACTCCAGTGCATTTCCTTTCCAAAGAAGTCCTAGTTTGTTCTAGTCTAATCCAGGCAAGACTTTCAGAACTGTGCTAATGACCGTTTCAGGGCAACAAGAGCTTGAAAGAGAGTTCAAATGTAACAAACTTATAGATATCACTTAATCTTTGAGCCACATTCACTGAAATTATAAATTACCTTTTCCATCAGCCATGAAAAGCTACCAAGAAATCCACAGATAAAGTCTCCAGACTGTTCAGTGTAAATATCTGCAGACCCTGGGAGACAGGTAAAGTTTCTAATATGTATTTTAAAAATTATTTTATTGTATTTTCATTTATTCGATACAAGTGCTTGAGGCCTTTAGAGAAACAAAAACCTTGTAGCTATCTCCTTACACATGTAATAAAATTATCCATTACCTTATCGCCATCTCATGTTTTCTCTCCCTATCCTTTTCTGTTTCCTACCAGTCATTACTCTCTCTCCTTTCCATCAACACAAAAACGACGCTTCAGGTAGTGCAATAATAACTAAGCCAGGTTAACTAGCCCCATTTATTTTATTAGTGTTGATGCAGCTCCAACACTACTGTCACAGTTAGCGGAGAGAAAAGAGCTCTTCAAGAGAGCAATTCACCATATGGATATTAACTTCTTCAGCTGTCATCTTGTAGTTATCTGTCTTTTTCCTAGAGTAGCGGTTTTTGACTAAGATGACTTAGCTGCTGAAGTTGCAGCAGACGAAAAGCAGTCTCACTTTCCAGCTGCCTGATTTGAACACAATTGTCAGTGATACCAGGCAAGCAAATGCAGTGGGAACTATACTATAGATAATTAATTGCAAATAGTCTTAAATTAGGGATGTAATACATAAAGGCATTCTGGAAAATAGTTTTCAGTGAGATTCAGTTCTCTCAGCTATCACAGGATATGTTAGTTTTCTTTATAAGCATGTTGCAGCACGTCACTTGCAATTAAGGCCAGTCAATAGTACATCTGTCATTTAGTCCTCAAGACAGTCTTTGCTGGACATTGTCTTTTTCATTTCTGCGTGGTCTTTTGTTAATTCATTCTCCAGGCTGGAAGACATTTCCAGAGCCTTCTGCCTGGAAAAACAGGTGAATGCATATTATGTTTGAAGTTTCTGGCAGGCCTTCTCATACGTATGCTGTCCCTGCACACCAACTAGGACAGACACCAAAATCAGGAAACTGTCTTCATTGCTAAATTATTTCACCTCCTAACTCATATGCCAAGTCAAGATAAAAACTGTAATAGTAGCAGACTGCAAAATTTTCCTAATAACTCTGATAAGGCTAACAGTGATCAAAATCAGGAGCAAAGTATATCTTGGTTTAAGAATTTTCATTTCTCCAGATTGAGAGTAAAATTTTAGATGTGTGGGGTTGCTTGTCAGCCCCACAAAGAAGCATACAAGGGCAAGCTGCTCTCAGCCTGTGCTAGAAGACATAGTGCCAATAAGTGCATAGTAAATGATGTCAACAGAAAAGCAATCAATATACAAATGAAAGGAAGAGAGAATGTGATGGGGGATTTTTTTTTTTTACAGTTGAAAGCAGGAACAGTATGGAAAAAATCCAAGAAAAAATACCATTTCCACTGACTATGAGACATGGAGTAGCATGGGCAAATGTGATTGTAAAGCATTCCTGATATAAATATCATTTATTATAATTGTGTTGAGAGAAGGTACTTTCCCTAAGAAGCCTTCCTTGGGTGTTCAGCATATAGTTGGATTCATCAACATTCATTTAATAAATCATCTAATTATGATAAGAAGTGTTTGATGACCCTAACAAAGCTACCCATTTCCTTATTCTGCCTTTCAGGCAAGCAGCACAGAGCGCAGCAGAAGGAGTGTAGTTACAGATAATGGAAACAGACTGGAGTAACTAGGCAGAAGCATGGCTAAGTAGCTTTTAAATGAGACTGGAAGAGTGGGCAAGAGGAGATGTCATAGAGGTCATATCAGAGAGAGTCCATAGCAGAGGGGGGTGCAGGAATGAGCAGCTCTTCCAAGTTCAGATAAAGAATCAGAAAGATGTTTCTCCTTCACTGGCTGACTGTAGATTAATTCTGAGAGTGTCAGTGTTACTTTAAAAACACCATCAACAATTATTCTTTCATTTTCCTCTCTCTTCTTGCCTCTGTCCTATGTGAAACTATGTGTTTTTCACCTTTGGAAATAAACAAAATCTATAATTCTTGTTCAATAGCCTCACTCAAGCTCCTCATGGGCACAAGAATCAGGAGACCCTCTCTCCAGCCAAGAAACAGTTGGTCACTCTGGCTGTAATCAGTTTTACTTTGCCCTGTTACATAGCAAGTCCACTGAAAAACTTTCAGAAAGCTAAAGTCTGGGTCAGAAGGGGAAGAGCCCAGACTTGGGCTCCTCAGCTTTCTGAGGGTTTCTTTTCAAGACGCAGAACCTCCTCTTCCTCGTCTTTCAGTGGGATCCATCTCCCACTTAGGGGAATCTCCCCGTGGAGATTTCTGTCACTTACTATAAGTTGTGGAGGGACTAATAGACTCACTCCCTGGAGATATTTGAAACCTGACAGAGCAGAGGCCTGAGCAACCTGCAGGTGACCATGCTTGGGCAGAGGGTTGGACTAGATGATCTCCAGAGATCCCTTCACACCTCAGCTGCTCTGTGATTCTATGACACTCAAAAAAACCACATTGGGCAAGATGGCTATTAGGAGACTGCACTTAGATGACATGAGTCCAAGCCATTGAAGTTGTGCTAGATCCTGAAGAATAATATGCCCTATGAAGAAAAGTCCTAAATAAGCTATCAACACTGATCTAGTCACCACCAGGAGTTGAGCTCCACTTCAGCCTGTTGACATCTCAGAGAAAAAACAGGGTAGGAGAATAGCTGCAAATAGTTGTTTCCTTTCTTATGTCATCTTATTTTTTCCCCCTATTTCGAGATTGCTGAAAGGAAGAACTGGGATCCCACTGACTGTCTGGGAAGAGAGCTGATCTGGCATGAATAACAATAGCCAGAAACACCTGGGAACATCTGACCTCAGGGCAGTGTTGTAGGCAGCCATGCTCAATGATACCAAGAAAGTGTAGTTATCTCCCCAGCTTGTCAAAGCTGTCTTTAAAAAAGGTGAAATAGTGACTGTTTTACAAAGAAGGTCATTAAATATGCATTATTTTTGGCTATAATTAGTTAATGCTAAAAAAAAAAATAAAATTGTAATTTCTGTGGTTCAACACATTTTTTCAGAGGCTTAAGAGGGGCAAGATTCTGCCCTGAATATTGACGACAGTGTGCAGTATGGCATGGAGGGCTGCAGTGCATAGCTTGCACTGCAAGATTCTGCCCTGAATATTGACGACAGCGTGCAGTATGGCGTGGAGGGCTGCAGTGCATAGCTTGCACCGAGATGATGACACAGCACCGTCCTGCCACACAGCCCCATGAAAATGGGAGTCGCTGAGGAATTCCAGGCACTGAGCAGCGGCTGCCGAGGGGCAGTGCTCGCTGCACGACACAGTGCTGATATGGAAACATAAAACCACTGAGGTCTTTCTTGCCAGGAAATGCAGAACAAAAGTCTATAGGGTTAAGCTACAAAACACACTCTGATCTCCTACAGAAATGAAAGGCAATGGGACTGGGAAGGGAAAGATACCAGTGTAAGAAGTGTGGTAACGGTTATATGTCTTACTGATATTACTGCTTCATGAAGAGATGAGGGAACTTCTGGAACAATATTTCTGAAGTTTGGGCTTGTCAAGAGTGACACAATTTAGTGAGTAGTTCTTATAAAATCAAACTGCAAGAGCAGCTACTGTCGCAGTTTCCCCTATTATTAAATCTCATGAGACTTTTAGCTGCAATTTTACTTGAAAGCAAAATTGAAGGTGGAAACTGTCTCAATCCTTTCCTTTCATTCAAAATTAGATGTCATTTGGGTTTTACAACAAATCTTAGGTAATTTTCTGGTGCAATGTTTGCTACATTCCTGTTTTTAAATGGTCACAGTTCGGTAGTACTTGTCGGAACTTTCTAAGAGAAAGAAACTAATGTGGAACACATTTTAGTTGTTTATTTTAAGCTTAATCTTAGCTTTTTTAACCTTACACTGCAGATCCAATGAATGACTGCTATGGCTTTTTGTAAGGCTCAAGATGTATAAGAACTTATGTTTGGTCCAGAAAATGCATACATTCATGCTTGACTGAGCATTTGGACAGTAACCAATAACACTCCTAGATTTAGTCCATGAGCAGGATCTCATAAGAAAAGATGGTGTCTGAATGTCTGAAAGCACAGACAAATGTGTTAGCAATGGTACATGCCATACTTACAGTTGTACTGCTTGATAATGTGCAGATGTAGCTCCGTACTCTACGTATTACATGGTAATGGATGATTGTAAATGCTAGAAGAAAAATGTCACTGTGTTGCTTTCAGGGTAATTGCTAGGGAGCAAGGCTGATTTCCTTGAAATGTGTAGTCAGAGCTCTTTGATGAAAGGATTGAAGAGTTCATTTTTATCTCCACTACAGAGAAGTTGGATGTTTATTCTTCATTTTCTGTGTGCCTTTTTTTCTCCAAAGGAATAACAACAAAAACCCCTCTTCTGTCTGAAGAATTTGAAAGGGTAAAAAGACTCTTTAGTAGTTTAAATATCCCTACAGTTTTCCCACTTCTCATAAAACTGTCCTCTGGGGTAAAACAAAGCTTTTTCTAGAAAAGTAGCTATTTCTACTTTCAGTTTCAAAGCCAGCATTTCTACTAAATTCTGGAACAGTACCTGTACAAGGATGAAATATTCCCATAATATTATTTTCAAAGGTGGTGTAAATTTTAATATAGCATTCACATCTTCAGCACAGAGAAGCTGGCACAGAAATGTTCAGAGACTGAATGAAAATCTTGGGGAAAAGCTGAAGCTCAACGATGCAAGCTTCCAGTTTGATAAGCCCAAAGAGTAAATAAACAATCTAACATTTTATTCACTTTCTGGCTACATTCATTTTGAACTTTCATCTGTTACCTTGAAAGGCTAAGGCTTGTTTTTTCACCAGAGGGAAGAGAAAGCTGAAACCATCACATAGCATGAGGATACCAGCAGCTGCTAATTGCGTGAAAATGCAATCAGTTTTGAAACAAAAATAAACCCAAAAAACTTCACAGGTCATTTTATAGCTGACTTTCAGATATGAACTCAGGGCCAAAGGTGTTGTCATCTTCTTGGACAGATTTTATAAGGCCTGACATAAATATAGTCCATGTGTTCAGGGAGTCCTCAAGTGTTGCCAGCTTTGACAAATCATGCCATTTTTGGTGCCCTGTCAGACCTTATCTGTAAAGCCTCCACAAGCTCCAAAATTTACTAGTTTTTCTGTCCCGTCAGAAAACTTTGATTACTTCTCACACATCTATGCATACTTGGGATGCTGCCCAGGAGGCAGACACAGCTCTGGTTCCCACCTCTGCCTGCCATGGGCTTCTGTGCGTAAGGGCAGGGAAGAGGCAAAAAACAACACTTGCCACAGAGGCAGAGGAGAGAGCAAAATTAGCCAAATGCTTCAGGGCAACTCTGCTATGCGTTTACTCCTCTTATCCTAAGATCATCATGTTAGTCTGCTCCCAAATGCAGAGAAACAGAGAAGAGAAAATATGCTGCAGCTGTTGCCCTAGACTGGATTTTATTTTCCATTAGTGAAGCCTCCTGTGGACTGAACATTACACACTACAATGTAGCTGAAAGCTAGCATTATGTTGTCACACATGATGTGGATAGGCAAAAGGTTGAAAAGACAGAAAACATACACAAAAGAAAAGTAGATCGTATATATAGACATATACGAAATTTATGGGGACCAGTCTGATGGTTAAGGAGCTCACAGACTCGAACTCTTCCCATGCTTTGCCAGAGAAAAAGATTTAACTTTTTTCTCCACCACACTAGCCCTAACAGCTCAAGTGTCACAAACAGGTGACTTTGGGCCATGTTTTGCAAAGAGGATTAGCACAGGATTTGCTCCCCTCCTTCCCAGAGCATCTTGGAAGAAAATAACTTTGCTGGAGCACTCCCTTGGGCATTGATTATCCCAGTTCAAGAATTTATGAAAATATGAATGAGATCTAAGGGAAGATTGAATTTTGCTCATTAAAAGAAAGCTTTGCAATTCTGGGATAGCTTCAAATAGGACAATGTTTAGGGACCAGCCAGGATGAGCGTCATATGAACCCCTACATCCATCTATTCATGCCAACACCCCCAAGTTACTACAGACTTGTTCTTACTTAGCCTTGTAGAGACTAGATAACATGACAGTCTGGGGGTGAAGTTGTAGAAGTTACTTTATTCTCATGATATTTCTGCTGTTGATTTAGGCAAAGTAAGATTTTTGACAGGAAAGAGTTTTGTCTAAATTCCTCATTAAAAGCTTATAGAAACTTATGCAATGGGAAGAAAGTTGATATTATCTAAACTCTATTATAATAAAGTGTGTAAAAAGCGTAACTGCACTCTCTGGTGTCTATATCAGAGCACAAGCATATGTAAAAGGGGGCATTATTAATAGGAGGAAATCCTGCTAAACCCCTTGAGGAAGTGGCTCTTTGTTTCTCCACAGTGTGGACCATGGACGTACAGTGCCATCTGCACTCATACTACTGAAAGTCAATACAACTTAAAGGCGGGTTGTGCAGAGTATAAAAGCTCAATGGAGCTGAGGGTCTCAATACCTTACCCATGAAGGGTGCCCATCAACGATGAGTCTTTAGAAGACATTTCACACAAGTTTTCCAAAGCAAAGAGCTGATGTAGCTCTGCAGCACAAAGCAAGAATGCCTGGATAAAAGTGAGACAGGGCCATGTGAAGATCTTCTCTTCTGCTGCTGCTGGTGTGACAGCTTGTGAGAGTTACAAGAAACCTATTCACATTTGGGGTTCGTTTTTGTATCTTAGGAAAAAGACTCTTCTCTCCTGGTTTTGGTGCTCCTCACTAAGTGCACCATTTGGTAGTAGCAATAAGCCATGATTCAGTCACTAGAGACTGAGGTATTTAAAGTGACTGAGGTCTAATTAACGAAATAATGAGACTGCACTTTTCCCCTTGGAAGAGGGGAACAAAACTGACCAGAGGAGAGAGAGAGAGAACTACGCAGTTTATTCTCTAACCCTGGGTACTGTGGTTCTTCCTTAGATATAGTATGCTTAACAAAGCACAAACAGGGGGCTGCAGAGAAAATTTTTATCTGGGCAGAGCAATGGTAGAGCCAGATAATTAGAAAGGCAGCAGAAGACATCAGCTCAGTTTTATACATACAGAATACTTTCTGAGAAAAAAAGATGAAAAACTATGCAACATCCTTAAGCTTAAGGTTTGGGGTTTTTTTTTGTTTGTTTGTTTGTTTGTTGTTAATGTTGTTAATGTTTTTCCACACACCTTGTATGCACAATGAAACCAGATCCTGAATTTTTCAAGTTTCCTGCTCCAGCAATCCTGAATATAAACTTATTATCACTAAGTAGGGAGAGTAAAAGAGATGGATTTGAGAGCATCAATTGAAATGTCCTTTATATATATATATATGTCTTCGTCCATCTCTAAACTGTATGGTGTTTCAATATACAGAGCAATAATAGGCTGACATTCCTGTTCAGTAGCTTTCGTGGAGTGTGGGGAAGTATTTAAAGAACTTTGGAGAAATCAGTGCAGCTCTCTACCTCCCCCATGCAACAGAGAATAATAGGCAATAAAGAGGGACAAAGCTACTTATACCACGCTGGTGAGAGACAGCAAACATTTCCTGATCCCATGTGGAGAATCAAGGAAACCTTCCTCTGACTCAGAAGAGAGTTCCTAATGAGAAAAACTTCCAGAAAGAAAAAGATATCTCCAAAGGGTTGCACAAAGCAAGATCCCTTAATGGATCCATGGTTGTCCCTCTGGAGAGCAACATTTCTGCTGTGAGTTATTAGACAAGATGCTTACAGATTTTGCCTGCCAGCATCTGAAATTTTTACTTGCTGCAGATTCATTTGACATAAAAACTGTAAATAGTATCTATAGCTACCTGCAGCAGAGCATTACCAGTATGACCACTTCTGCTTCTGGGCCTTCCATTGCCAAGGGAGGAAATATCTCCACCTGAAAATGGTAAGACACAGTGACAACAGTACCCCTGAGTCTGTGACAGGTTTCTCTTTGAGTGTCTTCCCTGGGACTTGTAGTTCTCTGTTCTTCCCCAGCATCTGTAAACTGCTTTTAGCATGCAGCAGCTGTCTGCTCTCTTGAGTCTCCAAAGAGACTCCATTAAACAATATCTCTGCTACAGACATGAAAAGAGTTTATTCTTATGCCTTAAAAAGTGTGTTTGAAAGACATTGGTAGCACAAAACCTTGACTGAGTATCTAGTGTAATAAAATGATCTCCCAGGAGAGGACAAACTTGTTTTTAGAAAAGGAAGGTTTGGCTGTGTGGGCTCTCGGGATATTTCCTCTTTTTTTCCTCAAACCCTGCTCACTCTAATCCTTCTGCAGAAGCTTCAGTCAATGAAGAAAGCCCATGTCTCCCTTTTCCCATTCTCCTTCCCCTTTATCTGGGACTCAATTTTCTGAAGTGCAGTAGGGGACACAGCATACCTGCTTGAAATGTCTTCTCCTAGCTGATGTGAAAAGGCAACAGCAGAAAAATCTGTAATTCACACACAACATGGCTGGAAAAGAATTAGAAAGAGTTGGATTCACTAAGCTCTGCCTTACTGGGCCCTGCATTAAACATCAGGTTGACAAAAGGGCCATAAAGGAGATCCAGGTTAGCAGGGCACTAGCAGGGGCAGCTGGCAGTGCAAGCAGAGCCCCGTGTCTGAGCCTGTGAGGGGAGCTGCGCTGGGGACAGCAGCTCACCAGGGCTTGGGTCTTGTTAGACCCCTGCTGAGGGGGGACAGGCTAATGTGGGACGTCTGTCTTGGATTTGTTCTTTGGGACTCATGGTTGCTGTGGAATTAACCAGCTGCATCTGATATCCTGTCTGAGGAGGGTCAGAGTAAGAACATAAAAATATTTTCATTTGTTTCATCTAATTGGCAACTTAATGGTGTTTTGTCATGAGTCTGGGGCAATGTGGCTGGTTGTGTGGGAGTCCAGACAGATATAATTCATGTTTTGTTCTGCCTGTGAAAGAAACCTTAGAAATTTGAGGAATTAATTCGCTTTTGAGCTGAAGGATAATTGGATAACAGAGCCTGTCATTAAGATAATCACTGCAGATCTGCTGGGCATTTCTGTGCAATACCATACAGAGCCTTCCTGCTTGGCAGCGTCTGAGAGCACCGGTCTTTGATTCCTGATCTTTCCCATCCTCTGCACAGGGAGAACAAATACTCAGGGGCCAACAGTGTTCAGCCTTGGTGGTTGATACTCAGAGTCCTGCAAAGCTGAAGAACCTCTCTAAATTCATCTCATAATTTGAAAGATTAACAAACAGGATGAAAGAGCCGATACACAGTTTTCAAAAATAATGATTCTTATCTCTGAGGATGTGGATTTTGGTGTAATACCCATGGAAAATGGTCATTGACTAGCGTAGCTGGTGGGAGCTGGCAAGTTCACGTGTGACTGGGGAAGCATAGGAGGAGTGAGATCAGGCAAAATCACTGAGCTGGAACCAGAAGATGGGATTCTACTGAGACAAGGTGGCTGAGGGGAGAGCTTTGAGAAGATGCCTGGTGCCAAAGGACCTCCACCATTGCCCTCTCCAGCTGCTTCCATGGGCATGTGCTGATCCCTCAAGCTGCTTTCTGCCCACCCTCCCTGGGAGACAGGGAGGATGGGGAATGGTGGCCTTTAAAACAGTTTAGATTTCAAACTCACTCTTTACCTCTCTGTCTTAAACTGTTTTGCCTGTGTTAAAGTGATAAATTCATCCCTAAATAAAAGAAAAGAGAAAGAACACTAACCAGCCCACAAATGATTGATGATCTGGGGTCAATCAAAACTAAATTCAACATGAAATCTCATCTAATGTTTACAATTAGTAGTAAGTGCAAGTGACAGATTAAATCAGAAAAACACACTGCAAAACAACGTGCATCTAACAAAATGCAATAGCAGAAGCTGGACAGTGGACCAGCTGACCTGCAAACATTTTTCAGATCATGAAGAGACGTCAAACTTCTTGATTTCTTGTAAATTTCCATTTCTTATCAAGGTTTTTTTGTGGGTGGATTTTTTTTTTTTTTTTAACATAGTAAAGAGTCTGCCATCCTATGGACTGACTCCTGGACTCAGTCTCACAGCACAGATTTAAGGAACAGACACACTAACAGATTTGCCAAATTGTTTGGAGTTGAAGTGGCTTGCATGATGGTTTGTGTGATGTTGCATGACGTAGTATAAAAACTTACAAATATCAGCAGGGAAAAAAGGGCTGTCCTCTCTTTCCTGTCCTGTAAAATTAAGCAGCCTGGAATAGCAGCTACTGCTTGGGGATGCTGCTTCAATGTCTGTAACTCTTCACATCGCCTTCTCACTACCTTTTGTAATGCATTGAGTTCTGCAACTCTTCAGTTTCTAAAACTGAGATTTTGAAATAATATTCTGCCTGGCATTGGAGTTTGACTAAAATTAAAAAAATATATGGGTTTTTTTGAGACAGAGATGAGGGGGGAATCATGGTATCATCCTCTGCTAAAATAACGCTGGAAAGATTCACTTTGAAATTTTCTTTCAACCCAATGCTTTGACGTAAAAGTGTCTTACTCATCTAAGAGATGCGCTTTGTGTTGCTAATGTCTACCCACATTTGTCCACACTTTGCAACTTTAAAATCCTGCAATATGTATCTGCTTGGTAGATGCTACCCAGAGTTGTTGCTAAAATCTTCAGCAATTTTATATAAATGGAGTGTATGTAGCAGAAAGCTTAGCAATATCTAAAAGGGAGGTGGTGTTAGGGAAGAAAACTGGTCATGGCTTTGTGGTGTTGGAGAGACTTAAATGGAAATTGCCTGAGCAAAGAAATAGGCACCTGGGAAGGGGAGGAAGAAGTGGGATAGACTAACAAGAAGAGAAAAGCTAGTAATGGGATTCTGGTTTAGAAACTTAAGAGCCAACAAGAGGATATTAAAGGTGGATGGACAAAGGCACTGGAAAACAGTGCCACTGGAAGGAGGAACTGGTTGGACAGAGGATCTGCAATAATTAACATGATGGAACTGAAAGCCAGAAATAGTTGCAAAAGGAAGGGGAGGTCCAAATAGAGACTGACAAGGACAAAGCTAGATGGTAAGACAATTACTTGGGGATAGGTTGAAGCCTAAAGAATTTTGTTCTTAGCTGCTGACAGCTGCTTCTTTATCTTTTGGGAAAGCTGTAGGAAAAGTTTATGACTGCTAGGTCTCTACAGATTGACCTGTCCAGTGCCCAGTTTAGCCTTTGTCTCTGTGTGACAATGCTCATATGTCCCCCAGCACCTCAGCAAAGGCATAAGAGGAAGCAGATGCAGGATGGTTTCTATCCCCCAGCATTTGGTTGAATGTAAAGTTACCCAGAGAGAATCTGGCTAATATGGGATTTCTACAGAGGCAGCAGTAGGTTATTTAATGCAATGATCCTTCCAGCTTGGGAGGAAGGGAATCTGCTGGAAAGCTGAGTTACTAACAGCTCTCTCAACAGCGACGACATTCAGGGCTTCCGGCAATCTTTCTAGCCCTGGAACAGAACTTTCCAATAAGTTTCCAAATAATTTCATCCATGTGCTGCTAAACATTTCAGGACAACACGCAAGTTACAGAAGAGACATTGCTTGGGGGCTTGGGAGGTTATTTTTCATTCTTTTGTAGCCAAAGAGAAGACAATTCAGCCACAATATGCTCGCTCTTTCTGTATTGCTCAGGTATGTCCTAGAACTGCACCCTTCTCTCACAGACATCTTTTTCCCTTCATAATGTGCAAAGCATTCCTGTTGTCTCTGCATTGTGCCCTCAGAAGACAGATTTCCTCTCCTCTGTATTAAAATGCAAAATCCACTAGAGGGGGCATCTATCTTACCCTATTTTTGCCATACTCAAAGTCCCTCCGGTTTCCTTTGGCTTTTGAGACTCTTTCTTTCCTCCGCAACTGCTCTACTCCACATCTGGGTAGGTCCTAATGGAGCCCTTTCATTGAACTCTTACCCTAACTACATGTTTCTGTATGAACAAGTATTTACAAAATCAAAAACCTCTGTGCTGTTTATTGTAACTGTTTTTGACCTCTGTGGGAAAAGCCATTTTTCATCCAGATGCTTCCCTTCCCCTTTAACAACTCTAACACTGCAGAGCAATGATTTGAGCTTCCTGCAAGGTTCTCATTATCATGTATCGACTCTACTGGTCTTTCAATAACTTAAGTCTTAAAAAAACCCCAAACCCTAAATTATATATAAGCTGACAAAATAAAGAACTGAGTTACAGAATAGAGAAATAGATTAGCATGTACCGCAGTAATGAGTGTGTCTTAAGGACCGAAGATATTCATACATAAGTGTCCCTTTCAACTCTGAGGTGATGACACCCAGACACAAGACTGTGCCAGTAGCTGTGAAGTGTCCTATTGTCACAGGTTGCAGCAAGCTTTTTTAAATTTCCTATTGGTATGCAGCAGATTAGAGTAGAAACTTTGCATGTGGCTTCCCATGTTGGTGCTGGAGGGTGTTGCATCTCGGTGGGAGGGAACTGTCGTGCACGCCTGTGTAGAGCTTGTAATGTCCTTTGGTTTAGAAAGCACTGTGTTAACAAAAATAATATCACTGATTCCCAACTCAATATAAAATGTTTACAAAAGAGGCTGAAAAAATACCAAACCCCCAAAATACTCAGTTCTCCTCATATCCATCATGCTACTCTAGAAGTACTCATGGTCTGAGGTTTACCACATCCCCCAAAGCCAGAGAAGGATTGATCCACACAGTATTTTTCTATTATTTATCAAATCTGATTTCCATAATGAAGGTACCAGGACCAATATTTTCCTGGCAAATTATTCCACAGTTTGACAGATCATATTTTCCTGTTATTCATTTTTCCTCTTCTCAGTTCTGCTGCTCTCTTGCATCTCAGGTGAGACTTCACTATAATTAAAAAAAATTTTGTTCCAGTTTTTTGCCTGAAAATATTATGGGAATTTATCTTTAGTAAAATACTTTTCCCTATAAACCCAACTTTGGAAAAAAATTAATAGACAGATCAGGTTCACTTTGGGTCCAAAGGTGAACAAATTCTGGGCAGCAGATGTCCTGATCAAGGTTCTTCCACCGAGAACTCCAGATGTCCAAAGTTTCTAGGGGAAGCACTTTAGCATATACACCAGTGAGGGTTATCTGAGTAAATTAATAAGAGGTTATACATTTTGTGCTCGGATCCAAACCACCTAGGGTTTTCCAGAGTTGGACTTATTTGAATAACAGTGTAACCTGCCATACGTTGAGTACTTTTTAAGGTACAGCTCCCATGCCAGCAAGGATTGCGCTGCTAGTGGTCTCTGATGAAGCAGTGAGAGTGCTTCAGGTGATGGTGCCAGGTATTTGAGCAACTGCATCTTTATTAGTGATTTCTGTGACAGGAAAGACCAAAATGATTCAGGAATAACCAAAGATCTCCTGTGGGCAGCTGAACCCCGACCCTTGTTACAGAAGAAACAATGAGAAGTAAAATTTAGCTCACTGTGCTAATGTGCCAGCAACAGTATGTGAAAACTTATTTCATTCCTGTAGTGCTCACACGTGAAAAGACACTGACCTCAGTGGTGTGAGCAGAAGTCAACAGGAGCAGTAACTGTTCCCTTAATACTGACCATCAGGTCTCATTACATTCCCAGTAGTATTGTCTCTCCCCGACACAGATGAGAGCCTTTCAGAGTCAGACTCACAGGCTCCTACTCTGTTCCTTCCTAAAATATACTAAGAAAATGTCTGATGTTAGAATATGATACCTTTTTTTAGCCTTTTATGTCATATTGCTTACTCAAATTCAGTAGGCGCCTGCACTGAGACCAGGCTGAAAGTGTCACAGTCAAAGGGAAGCTAAGAGCCTGGCTTTCAAAATACTTTGCTTTATGTTGAATTTTTTGAAGAAGGATGAAAGTATTACATGTGAAACATCATACAGTATACGGTGTTTTGAAACAAAATATATTGAAAATTATCTTCCAGTGAGCGGCCAAACAAACCCAGAATATTAGAATGGAGCACAAAATGTGATTAAAAGCAAATGGCATGTGATAAATTGAATACACAAAATGAAATGAGATGCCATGATAAAATGACAGCAATTGTATTATATGCAAAGAGGGCATGCCAAATTGGATATGATAAATACTGAACTGAGTATACAGCACTGAAACACTGACATCTCTCAGCAGATGATGAGAATGGTATAAGCTAAGGAAAAGGACAGGGAGGAAGTAAATAGACTCTTATTGATATGCAAGCTCTGTTTTCAAAGGTGCAAGTGTAAGATGAAGGCCTATTGGGTATACCATATGTATAAAATATGAATCATAGAATCATTGAGGTTGTAAAAGAACTTTAAGATCATCAAGTCCAACCACAAACCTAACACTGCCAAGTCCCACAAAATTACGTCCCTAAGCATCACATCTACACGTCTTCTAAATACCTCCAGGGATGATGACTCCACCACTTCTCTGGGCAGCCTGTTCCAGTGTTTGATAACACTTTCAGTGAATACATTTTTTCTAATATCCAATCTAAACCTCCCCTGGCACAACTTCAGGCCATTTCCTCTTGTCCTATCACTTGTTAACTGTGAGAAGAGACCACCTCCCTACAACCTCCTTTCAGGTAGTTGCAGAGAGCGATAAGGTCTCCCCTCAACCTCCTTTTCTCCAGACTAAACAACCCCAGTTCCCTCAGCTGCTCCTCATAGGACTTGTGCTCTGACACTTCACCAGCTTTGTTGGTCTTCTCTGGACACGCTCCAGTACCTCAAGTCTTTCCTGTGATGAGGGGCCCAAAACTGAACACAGTATTTGAGGTGCGGCCTCACCAATGCTGAGTACAGGGTGGCAATCATTTCCCCAGTCCTGCTGGCCACACTATTTCTTATACAAGCCTTCTTGGCCACCTGGGCACACTACTGGCTCATATTCATCTGGCTGTTAACCAACACCCCCAGGTCCTTTCCCACTAGGCAGCTTTCCAGCCACTCTTCCCCAAGCCTGTGTTGCAGGGGGTTGGTGTGACCCAAGAGCAGGCCCCAGCACTGAGCCTTGTTGAACCTCACACAGCTGCCCTCGGCCCATCGATCCAGCCTGTCCAGACCCTGCTGTAGAGCCTTCCCACCCTCGAGCAGATCAGCACTCCCACTGAACTTGGTGTCATCTGCAAACTTCCTGAGGGTGCATTCAATCCCCTTGTCCAGATCATTGATAAAGATATTGAACAGAACTGGCCTCAGTACTGAGCCCTGGGGAACACCACTTGTAACTGGCTGCCAGCTGGATTTAACTCCGTTCACCACAACTCTTTGGGCCCAGCCATCCAGACAGTTTTTCACCCAGCAAAGAGTATACCTGTCCAACCCATGAGCAGCCAGTTTCTCCAGGAGAATGCTGTGAGAAATGGTGTCAAAGGCTTTACTAAAGTCCAGGTAAACGACATCCACATCCTTTCCCTCATCCAGTAAGTGGGTCATTGTGTCATAGAAGAAGATCAGGTTAGTCAAGCAGGACCTGCCTTTCAAAAACTCATGCTGACTGAGCCTGATCACCTGGTTGTCCCCTACGTGCCATGTGATGGCATTCAAGATTATCTGCAGTACAAAGGTCAAACTGGCAGGTCTATAGTTCCCCAGATCCTCCTTCTGTCTGTTCTTGTAGATGGGTGTCACATTTGCTAACCCCCAGTCAACTGAGACCTCCCTGGTTAGCCAGGACTGCTAATAAATGATAGAAAGTGTCTGGTGAGCACTTCTGACAGCTCCCTCATTACTCTTGGTTGTATCCCATCTGGCCCCACAGACCTGTGTGTGTGTGTCTAAGTGATGTAGCAGGTCGCTAACCATTTCCCGTTGGCTTATGGGGGCTTCATTCCACTCCCCGTACCTGTCTTCCAGCTCAGGGCGCTGGGTACACCTAGAACAACTGGCCTTACTATTAAAGACTGAGGCAAAGAAGGCATTGAGTACCTCTGCTTTTTCCTCATCTTTTGTCATTATATTATCCCCACATCCAATAAAGGATGGAGATTGTCCTTAACCCTCCCTTTTTTTTATTAATGTGTTTACAGAAATTTTTTAAATTGCCTTTTACTGTAGCCAGAGTAAGTTCTAGCTGGGCTTTGGCCCTTCTAAAATTTTCTCCCTGCATAACCTCACAACATGCTTGTAGTCCTCCTGAGTTGCCTGTCCCTTCTTCCAAGGTCCATAAACTATCTTTTTTTCCCTGAGTTACAGACAAAGCTCTCTGTTCAGCCAGGCTGGTCTTATTCATCGCTGGCTCATCTTTCTGCACATGGGGACAGCCTGCTCCTGTGCCTTTAAGATTTCCTTCTTGATATACTGCAAAAATTGGATCCAGCCACATGCACTGAAGAACATTGAGCAACATGGTGGCAAGATATCACGTTACTCACTGGATTCTAACTAAAAGGCATTTAGAAGACATTGTTCTAACTTTACCAAACATATGAGAGTTTACTTGAGAAAAAGGAAAAGTGAAACACTTCTGACTGCTTTGAGAAACAACAGTCTCGTAGTCACGAAAGCAGCATTTTTATTTCTACAAAAATGAGATTAAGAAGCTTTGACATCTACTGATAACATGGGAAGCAGTGCAGCCTATGTCATACTTCCATGCTTTCTTTTCACATCCACAGAATGCACAAAGATTTTACAAAATTTTCCCTCCTCTGAACTGCAGTACAGGCTAGAGTACACAGACACGTGGGTACGGTCTTTGCAGACAGACCTGTGATCCTTTTTCCTGCAGTCCAAGAAGACCAGCTCCCAGCTGAGTCTGACTAGACTGCAACTAGGAAGTCCTCAAATCTCGTGGCTTGAAGATCTGCAGATCATCAACGGGGAACAAAAAGAAGCAGCATCGGAAGATAAAACTTGCCAAAACTAACTCTTCAGAAAACTATTTCAACTATGAAACACATTCATGGAAGCTTTTTTTTTTAATTACTTTGAAATTGATAGAATAAGGGGATGTATGATGTGACTCCAGGCCAGGTTCTCCCTGCAGTAAAAGGGTGTACAGTAAAAAGGTGTTCTGCCATGGAGGTCACAGGTGCTATGACAATCAGTGGAGAGTCTACTGTGCTGCTTTTTTAATACTCAGGCTGTAATGTTTTGAAACCCTTCCTGAGAAGGTTGTTAGGATGGTAATCGAAAACTTAATGAACTTTGCTTCTACTTAGACATCAATCTCCTTGGTGCCTGCATCCTTTTTATAACAACCATCACTCCAGCTTTAGGTACTGACGCAGATCAATCTGCAAATACAAGAAGTTACAAACCCCAGCTGTCCTCATTTGTGAAGCCACAGCCACTGCAGGAGAGCTGGCAGAATGAGCACATTACAATGCACGAGGCCAAGGCAATCTGCAGTGCATGGGAGAGGCACAATCAGTGTTACCTTCTCATTGTAATGCTTAATACAAATAGATAATAAAGCATTTAGAGTACTGTTGTAGCAAAATGATAGTTAAAATGAACCTGATAATAAAAGGCTCAGTGGGCTTTCTTGAATCAAGTGCCAGTCTCAAGCAATCAAAAAGAATTTCCCAAGAGCTTGCTTAATAATGGAATAAAAAGAAACATTTACTTCATGTGGCTCATTCTCCCCATCTTCTGTGGTTAACTGTATTTGTGCCTCAGACTCAGTGATGCCTTCCAGCCCCTATGGAGTAATAATGTCCAACGCAGCTTTCCCTTTGTCAGGACAAGCTTCTAACACACTATAGCTGCTAGCGTTGCAAGGGGAGGAACAACTTTGGCTTCTCAGATCATAGAATCATAGAATGGCCTGGGTCAAAAAGGACCTTAAAGATCACCAGACCATCTAGTTTCAACCCCCCTGCTGTGGGCAGGGTTGCCAACCACTAGAGCAGGCTGCCCAGGGCCCCATCCAGCCTGGTCTTGAATGCCTCCAAGGATGGGGCATCCACAGCTTCTCTGGGCAACCTGTGCCAGTGCCTCACCACCCTCACAGTGAAAAATTTCCACCTCATACCCAACCTAAATCTCTCCTCCCTTAGTTAAAACCATTCCCTCTCATCCTGCCACTATCAACCCCTGTAAACAGTCACTCCCCCTCCTGTTTACAGGCTCCCTTCAAGCACTGGAAGGCCGCAATGAGGTCTCCCCGGAGCCTTCTCTTCTCCAAGCTAAACAAGCCCAGTTCCCTCAACCTTTCCTTATAGGAGAGGTGCTCCAGCCCTCTGATCATCTTTGTGGCCCTCCTCTGGACCCATTCCAAGAGCTCCACGTCTTTCTTGTGCTGGGGACCCCAGGCCTGGACACAGTACTCCAGATGGGGTCTCACAAGAGCAGAGTAGAGGGGGACAATCACCTCCCTCTCCCTGCTGGCCACCCCTTTTTTAATGCAGCCCAGGACATAGTTGGCCTTCCAGGCTGCAAGTGCACACTGCTGTCTCATGTCCAGCTTCTCGTCCACCAGGACCCCCAAGTCCTTCTTCACAGGGCTGCTCTCAAGGAGTTCTTCTCCCAGCCTATACCAGTACCTGGCATTGCCTCAGCCTGATGTCCAGAAGAAGCTAAAGAAACCTTCTAGTTCAGCGCAAAGTGAGGAATAAAGAAATAACCTTGTTTCTCACAGTTCTGGAGTGTCAGAAATGTCAACTGCAGAGGGTGTCAGACATTAATTGCAAATGCAGTTTGTCATGTGTAACATGAGTGATGTGAATTTGAAGGACATACAGCTATGAAAAACCTAGAGTGACACTCTGGCAGGCCTGGGTTGATGCTCTGTTCCGCCTCCTGTTTCCAGGCAGGACCCACTAACCAGTCCTGGTCATATGGCACTGGGAAAAGGGCAGCACAAAAAGGACTTGATTTCAGATATAGAATGGTTGAGTACAGAAGAATAACGAGAAAAAGAGCTTGTTTACGTTGTGCGCTCTAAATTTTGTGGCCTGAGACAGTTAAAGGGATCTGGAAAATAAAAACAGTGCTTATACCTTTTTTATACTCTTTAAGGTAGGCAGACATGTTTGTTTTATTTCTTGCACTGTATTATCCTGTCTGCATCTTTCCTGTATTTTGTCTGTGTGCAAGTGTGTGACAATTCATTCTGGATTAATGTGACAAGATGTGAAAGAAACCATTTGGAATACAATCTCCCAGAACATTACCACTTGAGCAAGTATGAAATAAGTTGTTTATTTATGTTGTTTTAAGATTTGAGAAGCCACGATACATGAATTGACATGTCAATGTAGAGCTGGTCACAGAAGACACTAATTCTAGCACCAGTCCTTGAGAACATCCGAGGCCAAAACTAGATCCTGTAAATCTGAACTGTGATAGTAAAATCATCTTCATTCAAAGAGGAGCCCATTCAGAATGTAGCTTTTCCAACTTCAAAGTGCTTATGAGACAAACTACAAACGCTTCCACCTGAAAGATACTGCTGAATACACAGAACCATGAACTATTCTTACAGGTATGAATTGCCAGTAGAAGCAAATAAAATAGGAAGACAATGGGTAATGTCTAAAGCATCAGCACTTCAGAAAATCATGTTAGGCCCATTTAATTAGAGAACTGTTAAGAGTATTAATATAATTCTCCTTTACTAAAATGTCCGTTTGTAATTTGTGTTTCAAAAGGTTTGATAAACGGAATCTGGACACCAACCAGTAGTAGTGTTCTTTAGAAAATAAATAATTCTACTAAAATTGGAAGAACTACCTTTCAGTCAAATACTGTGCTTTGTCAGACATTGAATCCGTTCCAGCAAACACATTCTTTGGCATTAATCACACTATATATAGTAAATTTTTTCTTTCAATAAATGAGGAGAAAGCCCTTTTAGTTTAAGAAAAGCCTGGTCTATTTTTCACTGAAATAAATGGAAATGCTTCCCTTAACTTTAAAATGGAAAATGGACTGGGCTTTTAATTCATTAGCTCATTTCGTATGTAAAACAAGTCTCATAACTCTTCTGTTTAGCTGGAGTACTGAAACTTATAAAGAGATGGTACATATTGCAAGGAAAGGTGGCACAGTGCAAGGTGATGCATTCAACAGCCCACGGGGTGGGAAGAAGAACCTTGTACATGATACTTCAGAGAAACTTGTGCAGATCGCTGCCACTACTACAGCCATGGTGAACTATCAGCTTGGTGTACTTTTTCTTTTTCTAGATGCAACTTTTATACTCATATAACCTCCTGTTTAAAAAAAAAAAACCTTTCTGTCTTTTTCTTCCTCTGTATCTTTTCTGCCAATTGACAGTTATAAATTGATGAAATCCATCTAAGTTTTCCTTGAATATTATCAGAACATGTTTTGAAGAGATGGAGGGAGGAAGAAAGGAGGGTGTATCTGTTTATGCATTCCAGTCTTGTGACAAAGTAAAATATTTAGCAGTTTGCTAATGAAGGTGGAAAACAGAATGTGTTCTGCAGAACAAAGCAATCCTTTGAGAACCTACTTAATGAGACGAAGGTTAGCTGATGACACAGTCTCTGGTTTAAAGTCCTAAACTACCTGCATAGAGGAAAAGAGACAAAAAAGTTAAATATATTTTCTTTTTTTCTTTAGCTCTTTTTTTTTCTTTTTCTTTTACCTTTATTAAAAAAAAAAAAATAAACAACTGAGGGGGAAAGAAGATAAGCACAAGACCCAAAAATAGGAGAAAAATAAGATTCAGACTTACATAAATAAAGATGTTCTCATTCAATACACTGTAGAAAACATTGTACACAATTTACAATGGCAAGCTCCAAATCAGTTTGCTGTAGATATCTAATAATCTAATAAATTATATTTAATAGCCTTACAGTATGAAACCATATAACCACATAATATCCTGTATTATTCAGCTAGATAAAATTTAAATAATAGGGCTAAATACAGTCAACATTTTCTCCAATGAAATTAACTGAATAAATGTAAGTATGACAAATATGGATACAAGTCACTGCCCTAAACTGCCTTCTAGATTGGATCAAGGACAGAAACAGGCTGTGTGTGTGCACCACTGACTTGAATATTTATAGGTCAAAGCACAATTTAGAAGCATTCAATTTACTCGGGCTAAAAGAAGGCATCAGGAGCCTACGCTATACAAGCCTCACAGGCATATTGTCTTTCCTTATGTCCTGGTTTCGGCTCAACCCACAACTCTCTTTTCCCTTTATCCCTTTAATTCTCTCCCCCATCCTTGGGCTGCTAGCTTGGTCAAACCATGACCCCGTAGTAAGTGAGTGAGTAGCTTTTGAAGCTGGAAGCTATTCAGAATTGAAGAACTCAGTAAATCTGCTATTTCTGTAAAGCTCATAAAAGGCATTTTTGCACATTATACTCTTAAAGTGCACTTTTATTTAAACCATCTCCTTCCAGAAAAAAATGTTAACGTCCACTTCTAGAGTTCATAGATTACATAGACTAAGAAGGACTTTTTCCCACCATCTCATAGTGTCTGTCTATTGACCTTTGCATGAAACACCAGTATTTGCCTCCTACTGGAGGATCATTAAATGCCCCTTGAACATTGTGTGAAGTTATCATGACACAATGTACATAGAAGGTATTTTATGCTCTTAAACTCCTTGTGCCTACAACCTTCATGATTGGGACATGGCAATGGGCCAGTTTTGGACTTCCAAGTTATTTATTGTGTTGTGCCCTTGGAAACTGAATGGGGCTAATGGTCCCCTGTGTATCTGGCAATGAATAAATCATACTATGTTTTGTAGTAAATACTTTAATCACACAAAGGGAGTGCTGGTTTTCAGTGTATGATGCACTTCATGATAAACTGATTACTGAATATGTACTGCTAGTGTATGACCTCAACAAATCTGTGTTTCCCACAGTCCTGGTTATCCTCAGTTCATGTGTTCCTACAGTATGTAATTTCTTTGTTAAGAAGGAGCAGACATCTTAGCCCAATATGTTTAACACTCCCTAACAAAGCTAACAGAATAGGAAAGCTGAAACATGCAAATACCTTCTCTGCTTTTTTATGATTAGGTGTGCTGGAGAGAGTGGATGCAGTACAGAGGAAGATATTCTATTTTAAGGAACTCCTTTTTGCTTTTTAATACATTCTAGGTTGTTTGTTTATCAGAAATAATTCCTATGAATTATCCTTATTCAGAGCCAGCTACTGCTACTTAATTATCATGCTATCAGTACTGAATGAAGAATGACTTGACAGAAAATAGAATCCTTCATACAATTTATCAGCCTGAATGGCAATCCCAGATAATTTGAATCATAGACTGCCACAGCATGCAGACACTGCTCCAAAGCCAGCTATCTAGAATCTGTCCAATCAATAGGGTTTTATCTTGGCAAGGGTGTTATTCAAAGCCATACAGAAAGGCCACCATGCTTCCATTTCTTATAAGCTTCTCTTTCCTTAAAGAGACTGTTGAGAGGTCTTTTTACTTTAACCTTATCATTTTTTGGTGTATATGGCATAAATGATGTTCAAGAAAGTAGGCTCAGATTCTATTATATTGTATGTCACATGAACAGAGACAAAGAAGACAAAACCCACAGACTAATGATAGGACTCAGAATTCCCATTGATTTTGACACAGTGAGGAGGCTAAGTTGATAATTAAAAAAAAAAAAAAACAACACAGGAAAAGTAGAATTAAGGTTTCCATGGCAACCTTAACTTTGACTCTTTCCATGACTTAAAAGATGGTCTTTCATTCTTTTACTCTGGCAATTCTTTTCTGACATTTGATTTTTCCTCCCACTGTCTTGGTGTCAGGACCACCACC